>NC_091285.1:435772279-435987279 GCF_032444005.1 Ranitomeya imitator
AGGTCTTTTTGCACACTCTGCGTGGTCTTTTGTAGTTTGTTGTGCTGACCGCAAAGATACCTTTCCTATCCTCTGTCGGTTTAGTAAGTCTGGCCTCCCTTTGCTGAAACCTGTTTCATTTCTGCGTTTGTGACTTTCATCTTTACTCACAGTCAATATATGTGGGGGGCTGCCTTTTCCTTTGGGGAATTTCTCTGAGGCAAGGTAGGCTTTATTTTCTATCTCTAGGGCTAGCTAGCTCTTAGGCTGTGAAGAGGCATCTAGGGAGTGTCAGGAACGCTCCACGGCTATTTCTAGTTGTTGTGATAGGATTAGGGCCTGCGGTCAGCAGAGCTCCCACATCCCAGAGCTTGTCCTGTGTGAGTTTAACTATCAGGTCGTGCCGGGTGCTCCTAACCACCAGGTCCGTAACAGTTAGGGTTGCAATTAGGGTTAGGGTTGCAATTAGGGTTGGGGTTAGAATTAGGGTTAGAATTAGGGTTAGAATTAGGCTATGTGCACACGGTGCTGATTCGTATCAGTTTCCCATCACTTTTACAGTACCATGTAAACCTATGGAAAAAGAAATCCGCTGTGCCCATGGTGCGGAAAATACCGCGCGGACATGTGCGTTGTATTTTCCGCAGCATGTCAATTGTCAATTCTTTGTGTGGATTCCACAGCGTTTTACACCTATAATTGTTGCTGAAAGATCGTTTTTGTGACTAAAAGTCACATGTTCATTTTTTCCTTCCACGTTGTGAAACACCTGAAGGGTTAATAAACTTCTTGAATGTGGTTTTGAGCACCTTGTGGGGTGCAGTTTTTAGAATGGTGTCATTTTGGGTATTTTCAGCCATATAGACCCCTCAAACTGACTTCAAATGTGAGGTGGTCCCTAAAAAAAATGGTTTTCTACATTTTGTTGTAAAAATGGGAAATCGCTGGTCAAATTTTAACCCTTATAAGTTCCTAGCAAAAAAAATTTGTTTCCAAAATTGTGCTGATGTAAAGTAGACATGTGGGTAATGTTATTTATTAACTATTTTGTATCACATACCGTATATACTCGAGTATAAGCCGAGATTTTCAGCCCAAAATTTTGGGCTGAAAGTGCCCCTCTCGGCTTATACTCGAGTCAAGGTGGGTGGCAGGGTCGGCGGGTGAGGGGGAGAGGGCGCTGAGGCATACTTACCTAGTCCCAGCGATCCTCGCGCTGTCCCTGCCGTCCCACGGTCTTCTGTGCTGCAGCTTCTTCCCCTCTTCAGCGGTCACGTGGGACCGCTCATTACAGAAATGAATAGGCGGCTCCACCTCCCATAGGGGTGGAGCCGCCTATTCATTCCTCTAATCAGCGGTGCCGGTGACCGCTGATAGAGAAAGAAGCTGCGGCACCGAAGACCAGGCAGAGGGACAGCGCGAGGATCGCCAGGACTAGGTAAGTATAGCATATTCACCTGTCCTCGTTCCAGCCGCCGAGCGTCGCTCCATCTTCCCGGCCGACGCATCCATCTTCCCGGCGTCTGCGCTCTGACTGTTCAGGCAGAGGGCGCGATGACGCATATAGTGTGCGCGGCGCCCTCTGCCTGATCAGTCAGAGCAGAGACGCCGGGAAGATGGAGGCGCCGGAACGAGACGCCGGGAGCTGCAATCAAGGGAGGTGAGTATGTGTTTTTTTTTTTTTATTGCAGCAGCAGCAGCAGCGGCGGCGGCAGAGATTTATGTGGAGCATCTATGGGGCACAGTGAACGGTGCAGAGCACCGTATATGGCACATCTATGGGGCACAGTGAACGGTGCAGAGCACCGTATATGGCACATCTACGGGGCACAGTGAACGGTGCAGAGCACCGTATATGGCACATCTATGGGGCACAGTGAACGGTGCAGAGCACCGTATATGGCACATCTATGGGGCACAGTGAACGGTGCAGAGCACCGTATATGGCACATCTATGGGGCACAGTGAACGGTGCAGGGCACCGTATATGGCACATCTATGGGGCACAGTGAACGGTGCAGAGCACCGTATATGGCACATCTATGGGGCACAGTGAACGGTGCAGAGCACCGTATATGGCACATCTATGGGGCACAGTGAACGGTGCAGAGCACCGTATATGGCACAGCTATGGGGAAATATGAACGGTGCAGAGCACTGTATGGCACAGCTATGGGGAAATAATGATCTATTTTTATTTTTGTAATTCACCGGTAAATGCTGCATTTCCACCCTAGGCTTATACTCGTCAATAAGTTTTCCCAGTTTTTTGTGGCAAAATTAGGGGGGTCGGCTTATACTCGGGTCGGCTTATACTCGAGTATATACGGTTACTCTTTGGTTTAACAGAATAAAAATTCATAATTTGAAAATTGCTAAATTTTCAAATTTTTTGCCAAATTGCCATTTTTTTTCACAAATAAACGCAAAAATTATCAACCTAAATTTACCACTAACATGAAGCCCAATATGTCACGAAAAAACATTCTCAGAATAGCTAGGATCCGTTGAAGCGTTCCTGAGTTATTACCTCATAAAGGGACACTGGTCAGAATTGCAAAAAATGGCCAGGTCATTCAGGTCAAAATAAGCTGGGTCATGAAGGGGTTAAATAGTTGTACATATATATTTTATTTTTTGATAATTAAAATTTTATACTATTAGATTGGATATGGAGATTTGAAGAATAAAATTACACTTCTCATTGAGTTCCTGAGTAGCAATTCTTCAAAACAACCTAGTATGCCAGAACTGTTTGTACTAATTTTGACTTTTGTGTAGATCTGGCGCTATTTTAACATGACAATTGGCATCACATATTTCTTCTGTTGTCCTGTGTTTGTCATCTCTTCATGTTGAAAAGCCTTCCTGCCGACAAGACTTCAGTTGTCTCAAGATCCTGGTGAACCAGAGAGTTGTCTCTTGGACATATGTTGGCACAGGCAGGACATTGAGAGGGGTGCTTAAAAGAAGTCTTTCACTTGAATTAGGCTGCCCAAATCACAGGTAGCAGGAGTCAGAACCTGGATGCAGCCATGCATATTTTCCTCTGAAATGCTCCAGGGTTTCAGAGGACATATGGTTAGAAGATCTGGCCAAGTACTGTAGCCAGAGACAAGACTAGTCCTGCGCTGCCCCTGCTTGGTGGTTTTGGGTGTCTGGAAGCTCATGGTTACAGATTTGTGTGGAGCATCCAGACTGCAATAGTGGCTCCTTTGCTCCGATGGGCAGGAATAAAGTTGTGGAATCCACTGTTGCTTCCACCGTACCTTACTATGGACATAATTCTAACTAAATAAGTCCACGGTCATGGCGGATGTGGGAACCAAGTGCCTAAGCTAGCCTCTCTGAATTCGGGAAACTTCTCGGCACATGATAACTTACTACCAGATTATTTACTACAGCTGGCTTTTTAACTCCTTCTGGATTACCTGAGCTCTCAATGGGTAAACCTGAAGATCACAGACAAAACCCTATTGATCCAAGATGGCAATGAATCATTTAACAGCGGCCTGCTTGATTAAGGCAGGAATATTTCCAACAGCTTCCGTATGCTACCTAGATTATCCAGTTTAGACTTTATATTATAAATATTCATAAAAATTTTTCTTTTCTCCTGAGCTTCCAATCTTACCATGGGACACGGCACATATTGCTGTCCATATCTAGATACACAGTGATATGCACTCTTTGTATGGACTGTAGCACATAGTAATGTATACTGTATATATTTTAAAATTGATCGATTACTTATTATTTATTAATATATATATATATGTAATGCCTGATATATACAATCTAATATATATTTTTATGCTCATTGTAGCGCATAGTACTATATGAGATATATAATATATTTAAAATTTGATTATATTATACATATTTGTTACCTGGGAGGTGGCATTTTAAATATAAATATTTTATTTTATAATATATTGTCTCCCTATTTTAATGGTGCGGGCACCTCTTGTATGTTGTGCTACCCTTTACCACTTTTGTCAATAAAGGTATTTTATCTTTACACTTTCTTGTCCCGTATTATCTTGGATCACATGTTCGGCTTCTCTTTTTTTGTTACTTTGAATGGAGGACTATTTGGTGTGTCTTATGTTCTTCTTTGTGTTACCGTATATAGTTTTGCTTTATGTTGCTTTTTATTAATAAACTCTTTTATAGCATTTTAACCCCTTAATGACCGCCGATACGTCTTTTAACTGACCTGAGATATAAGAGAATAGCCTCCCCATACAGATGACAATCCAGCATTTGTCGGTTGTACACTATAGCTGACAACTTGCTGTACCAGCCACGATCAGTATTTGCACCATCTAAATCTGTTTAACCCCTTAGATGCTGCTGTCAATAGTGACTACATCATTATAAATGGTTAACAGAGTGTGGGGGCTTCTTCTTTGTCACAATTGGTGCCCTCAGATCATGATTCTGTTGTCCTGATGTTTGCCATGGCAGTTCATGACCAAATCGCGGCCTTAGAGTCTGACGGCTGTAGTAATCTGTTTAGAAGTTAGCAACATTTAGGTGGTAAAAATACACATTTTCATTTCTGTCATACCACTTTGCATTAATTCCTGTAAAGCACCTGAAGGGTTAATAAACTACCTGACAGCAGTTTTCAATATGTTTAGGGTTGCTGTTTTTAAAATGGTATCACGTTTGGGGGTTTCCCAATATATGGGACCCCTAAAGTCACTTCAAACATGGATAAGTCCCTAAAAAAATAAATTTTGTAAATTTCTTTGAAAAAATGAAAAATTGCTGCTACATTTTTAAACCTCCTAAAATGCTAACAAAATAAAATAACATTTTACAAATGGTGCTGATGTAAAGTAGACATGTGGGAAATGTTATTTATTAATGGTTTGCTGTTGTATGACTATCTGGATTAAAGGGATAATCATTCAAATTTAGAAAATTGCTAATTTTTTAACATTTTTCTCAAATTTTTGATATTTTTATAAATAAACACAAAAAATGTTGAACAAAATTTACCATTATCATAAAGTATAATGTGTCACGAAAAAACAATCTCAAAATCACTGGGATTTGTTGAAGCGTTGCAGAGTTATTACCACATAAATTGACACTGGTCAGATTTAAAAAATTTGACTCGGTCACTAAGGGGTTAAACATTTGATCAGCTTTCTACATTGGTTATCGATGGATCACAGACAGGTCAGGTAAGATTTTCGTCCTCTTAGATTCTTTCTTTTTCAGAGTGCATGCCTATTCTGGTCTTTAGGGGGCTTGTCAAATGTCCATAAAAAGTTTAGGCCGTCCATGAATGTGACTCCATGTGTCCAGAATTTTATTTTTAGTAGGTTGGCAACTCTGCCTCTAACAACTTAAGTCAGATAACAATAAGCGATAGTTACAGCCCACCTCATCCTCCCTGCACATTGACCTCTGTACATATTAAAGAGTATGCCTAAGACACTCTACCACCTACAGTATCCTGCATTTATATACAGTGGGGCAAAAAAGTATTTAGTCAGTCAGCAATAGTGCAAGCTCCACCACTTAAAAAGATGAGAGGCGTCTGTAATTTACATCATAGGTAGACCTCAACTCTGGGAGACAAACTGAGAAAAAAAAATCCAGAAAATCACATTGTCTGAATTTTTAACAATTTATTTGCATATTATGGTGGAAAATAAGTATTTGGTCAGAAACAAACAATCAAGATTTCTGGCTCTCACAGACCTGTAACTTCTTCTTTAAGAGTCTCCTCTTTCCTCCACTCATTACCTGTAGTAATGGCACCTGTTTAAACTTGTTATCAGTATAAAAAGACACATGTGCACACCCTCAAACAGTCTGACTCCAAACTCCACTATGGTGAAGACCAAAGAGCTGTCAAAGGACACCAGAAACAAAATTGTAGCCCTGCACCAGGCTGGGAAGACTGAATCTGCAATAGCCAACCAGCTTGGAGTGAAGAAATCAACAGTGGGAGCAATAATTAGAAAATGGAAGACATACAAGACCACTGATAATCTCCCTCGATCTGGGGCTCCACGCAAAATCCCACCCCGTGGGGTCAGAATGATCACAAGAACGGTGAGCAAAAATCCCAGAACCACGCGGGGGGACCTAGTGAATGAACTGCAGAGAGCTGGGACCAATGTAACAAGGCCTACCATAAGTAACACACTACGCCACCATGGACTCAGATCCTGCAGTGCCAGACGTGTCCCACTGCTTAAGCCAGTACATGTCCGGGCCCGTCTGAAGTTTGCTAGAGAGCATTTGGATGATCCAGAGGAGTTTTGGGAGAATGTCCTATGGTCTGATGAAACCAAACTGGAACTGTTTGGTAGAAACACAACTTGTCGTGTTTGGAGGAAAAAGAATACTGAGTTGCATCCATCAAACACCATACCTACTGTAAAGCATGGTGGTGGAAACATCATGCTTTGGGGCTGTTTCTCTGCAAAGGGGCCAGGACGACTGACCCGGGTACATGAAAGAATGAATGGGGCCATGTATCGTGAGATTTTGAGTGCAAACCTCCTTCCATCAGCAAAGGCATTGAAGATGAAACATGGCTGGGTCTTTCAACATGACAATGATCCAAAGCACACCGCCAGGGCAACGAAGGAGTGGCTTCGTAAGAAGCATTTCAAGGTCCTGGAGTGGCCTAGCCAGTCTCCAGATCTCAACCCTATAGAAAACCTTTGGAGGGAGTTGAAAGTCCGTGTTGCCAAGCGAAAAGCCAAAAACATCACTGCTCTAGAGGAGATCTGCATGGAGGAATGGGCCAACATACCAACAACAGTGTGTGGCAACCTTGTGAAGACTTACAGAAAACGTTTGACCTCTGTCATTGCCAACAAAGGATATATTTCAAAGTATTGAGATGAAATTTTGTTTCTGACCAAATACTTATTTTCCACCATAATATGCAAATAAATTGTTAAAAAAACAGACAATGTGATTTTCTGGATTTTTTTTTCTCAGTTTGTCTCCCATAGTTGAGGTCTACCTATGATGAAAATTACAGACGCCTCTCATCTTTTTAAGTGGTGGAACTTGCACTATTGCTGACTGACTAAATACTTTTTTGCCCCACTGTATATTGTGTCATGTGAATAGTGTTATGAGTAGAGATGAGCAAATGAGTTTAGAAAATGTTCATAAATTTCAAGTTCGCTTTCATGAGCATTTTTACTCAAAGTCGGCAAAATTCGGTTACAGTTCGGTAAATCATCACATGTCCACTAATGCTCTTGTTATTACTTTGGCTCGAATACTGGTGCTGTATGATGAGCAGGGGGGGGGGGATGAGGGGACGTCTTTGTTGAGGGGAGGGGGGTTGGAGAGGTTAGAGGAGTGGCACACTCTTGTTTGTTTTCCATTAACTTAAAGTGTGCTGATTCCGGCAGCCAATCAGGGCACCAAAACCATCCACAATCAGGGCTGTCAAAGTTACATGACCCTGGCTATATAAAAAGCGGATATCTTGTTTTGCTGGCATCATTTTCTCAGTATCACAGTGCAGAAAAGCTGCTCCTGAAAGTGCTCCAAGTGAACTTGTCAGTGTATATGTATATATGGACAGCAATATGTGCCGTGTCCCATGGTAAGTTTGGAAGCTCAGAAGAATAGAAAAAAGATATATGAATATTTATAAAATGTGAAGGGAGTACAGATACTCTTAAAGTGCAACAGGTGAATGTTTGTATAAGAAATGTCAGCTCAAAATGATGGAGTTAACTTAATAATGCTAGATACTGTAATACTTACCGTAATAACACCAGGGCTGAGGTGGATAACAGTAAACATCTTTAGGCCATGTTCACACGATCCTTTTTTTCATGCGGAATTGCCGCGATTTTCCCGCTGCGGGTCCGCAGCTGTTTTCCATGCAGGGTACATTACATTGTACCCTATGGAAAACAGGAACTGCTGTGCCCACAATGCGGAAAATCAAAAAAAAAGCCGCGCTGAATAGCTGCGGGAAAAAAGTACCATGTCACTTCTTTTTTCGGAGCCGCAGCGGTTCTGCACCCATTGACCTCCATTGTGAGGTCAAACCCGCAGTAAAACCCGCAGATGAAAAAAATATCTGCGGGTTTTACTGCAGTTTGTGGTGCAGAACCGCTGCAGCAGGAAGTGCGGGGAAGCGGGCGGAAGTGCGTGGGCGGAGTGTGGCTGCCCCCCCGTGCTCCGATCCCGCCCCCCCGTGCTCCAATCCCACCGCCCCGTGCTCCGATGCCCCCCCAGTGCTCCGATGCCCCCCCCGTGCCCTAATCTCCCCCCCTTATACTTACCCGGCGTCCCGGTGTCCGTCCGGCCGTCTTCTCCCTGGGCGCCGCCATCTTGCAAAATGGCGGGCGCATGCGCAGTGCGCCCGCCGAATCTGCCGGCCGGCAGATTCATTCCAAAGTGCATTTTGATCACTGAGATATAATCTATCTCAGTGATCAAAATAAAAAAAAATAGTAAATGACACCCCCCCCTTTGTCACCCCCATAGGTAGGGACAATAAAAAAAATTAAGAATTTTTTTTTTTCCACTAAGGTTAGAATAGGGTTAGGGTTAGGGTTAGGGGTAAGGTTAGGGTTAGGGGTAGGGTTAGGGTATTTTCAGCCATTTTAACCCTAAAAAACTTCCTAGAAAACACACAGACTCTGCATAGAAAACTGCATAAAAAAAAGGATCAAAAAAAGGATCAAAAAACGCATCAAAAAAGGACAAAAAAAGGACCTGCGTTTTCTGCCAAGAGCTGCAGTTTTTTAAAAAACAGTCCTGAAAAAAAAAGGATGGAAATCAGGAACGTGTGAACATACCCTTAATGAGAGACAAAAAGAATAAATAAATAAAGTGCAGATGGAATCAGAATGGTAAAAAGGAAAGGGAAAGGGGTGTACACAGTTCCTGTGGAGATATGGATGCAGTAAAGCCACCGGCACAATAGAGAGACAAGTATGTTACCTGGATGGAGGAAGGCTCCTGTGTGAAGCACAGCAAGATGCACGTTTCGGACTGTGTCCTTCGTCATGACACTGAGCAGATCGGCAGAGCAGTGGGCCCTCCTGACTACCTGTAGTTAGAGGAGTCACGGATCATCAGCCAGCCGGTGATGAGCAGCAGCACTGCAGGCAAGTCAGCAGCAGAATTTTACCGGCATTTTTCCGTAACTCCTCTTCATGTCAGTCTAACGCCACCCTCCAGGCTTTTTAGCACATAGTTCGGGGGTAAGGGGAAAATTTTTCTGCCGGATGCTAGAGATGGCAGAGAAAAGCACCTTTTTTACAGACTGTACGAAAATTTATGGACGGTTGGCAACAATAGTTAGAGGTGTTACCTTTCAATTTAAACCTCCTTTTGTTGATATAAAGATGACTGCTGAGAAGTCATCTGTACATACACCAACCTCTCTCATTTTTTGTACCTACTTTATGATATTTAAGCATACCCTACAGAAATGCAAAAAGTGTCTATTATTGAAATACTCCTTTAACGCCTTTTTGACATTAGCCTTACATGCTTGGAAAATAATGGCTGCATTTCGCAGCCAAGATCTACCTCTAACAGTAGCGGGTGGAGAAAAGTTCTGCCTGTGACTGTTAACTGCCGATGGGATGCTATGGCAGCAGGGGGTTTGTTAAAGACCTCTGAGTCTGCCATCACAGAATTCCATTGAAACCCAGCTTATGGCAGTCACAGGTTCTAGTCCCCTAAAAGAACTACCAAATACACCAAAAAGTATAAAAAAAGGTCAAATCACATACCTTTTCCCCATTAAAAACAGAGATATTAAAAACAATAAAACAATACACTTATCGCCTCATCTGTAAGATTCAAAACGGTCAAAGTATAAAATTAATAAACACTGGAAAAAGAAATAATAAAAAAAACAAAATTAAATTTTTTTTGGTCGCTGCAATGCTGTAAAAACCTGCAGCAAGAAGTGATCAAAACACTGTATCTACCCCAAAGTGGTATCAATAAAAACATTGGCTTGTAAGTGATCCCACTTCAATTCCCCTCTATTTCCAGAATATCTTATTTTTTAGTTAATTAGAACATTCATTATTTTAAGTGGCTGAAAACTCATCTTTGCCTTGTATGTCCCAGCTAATGGGCTTGTTTCAGTGTATCAGTGTAGGAAATTCTCAGTAAGCTTAATTCCTCCAGCCACATATCGCATATGTTCTTTATCCCGGCTAATAGACTTTGTTGTCAGTTTAAAGGGAATCTGTCACCCCCAAAATCGAGGGTCAGGTAAGTCCACCGGCATCAGGGGCTTATCTACAGCATTCTGTAATGCTGTAGATAAGCCCCCAATGTATCCTAAAAGATGAGAAAAAGAGGTTATATTATACTCACCCAGGGACGTTCCCGCTGCTGGTCCAGGTCCGGTGCCTCCTGTCTTCATCAGGTGATGTCCTCTTCTTATCTTCAGGCTGCGGCTCCGGCGCAAGCATACTTTGTCTGCCCTGTTGAGAGCAGAGCAAAGTACTGCAGTTCGCAGGCACCGGGCCTCTCTGACCTTTCCCGATGCCTGCGCACTGCAGTACTTTGCTCTGCCCTCAACAGGGCAGACAAAGTATGCCTGCGCCGGAGCCGCAGCGTGAAGACCAGAAGAGGACGTCATCATAAGAAGATGGGAGGCCCCGGACCGCGACACCCATTGGATCGGACTGCCCGCCCAGGTGACTATAATCTAATCTTTTTTTCCCATCTTTTAGGATACATAGGATAAGCCCCTGATGCCGGTGGGCTTAGCTCACCATTGATTTTGGGGGTGACAGATTCCCTTTAAGTGACTGTTAACTAATGTGAGAAGAACTAGGACAGGGACATTTTTATTAGCTTCTAATCATAAAGCCACATGCACACGTTCAGTATTTGCTGAGGTTTTTACATATTTGTAAGCCTAAACCAGATGTAGAACAGTTAGAGGAACAGTACAGTGCCTTGCGAAAGTATTCGGCCCCCTGGAACTTTTCAACCTTTTCCCACATATCATTCTTCAAATAAAAATACCAAATATAAATTTTTGGTGAAGAATCAACAACAAGTGGAACACAATTGTGAAGTTGAACGAAATTTATTGGCTATTTTAGATTTTTGTGGAAATTCAAAAACTGAAAAGTGGGGCGTGCAATATTATTCTGCCCCTTTAACTTAATACTTTGTTGCGCCATCTTTTGCTGCGATTACAGCTGCAAGTTGCTTGCGGTATGTCTCTATCAGTTTTGCACATTGAGAGACTGAAATTCTTGCCCGTTCTTCCTTGGCAAACAGCTCGAGCTCAGTGAGGTTTGATGGAGACCGTTTGTGAACAGCAGTTTTCAACTCTTTACACAGATTCTTGATTGGATTGAGGTGTGGACTTTGTCTTGGCCATTCTAACACCTGGATAGTGGATACATTTATTTGTGAACCATTCCATTGTAGATTTTGCTTTATGTTTGGGATCATTGTCTTGTTGGAAGACAAATCTCCATCCCAGTCTCAGGTCTTTTGCAGGCTCCAACAGGTTTTCTTCAAGAATGGTCCTTTATTTGGCTCCATCCATATTCCCATCAATTTTAGCCATCTTCCCTGTCCCTGTTGAAGAAAAGCAGGCCCACCATGTTTGACAGTGGGGATCGTGTGTTCAGGGTGATGAGCTGTGTTGCCTTTACGCCAAACGTATCATTTGGCATTGTTGCCAAAAAGTTTGATTTTGGTTTAATCTGACCAGAGCACCTTCTTCCACATGTTTGGTGTGTCTCCCAGGTGGCTTGTTGCAAACTTTAAACAACACTTTTATGGATATTTTTGAGAAATGGCTTTGTTCTTGCCACTTTTCCATAAAGGCCAGATTTGTGCAGTGTATGACTGATTGTTGTCCTATGGACAGACTGTCCCACCTCAGCTGTAGATCTCTGCAGTTCATCCACAGTGCTCATGGGCCTCTTGGCTCCATCTCTGATCAGTCTTCTTCTTGTTTGAGATGAAAGTTTAGAGGGACGGCCAGGTCTTGGTAGATTTGCAGTGGTATGATACTCCTACCATTTCAATATGATCGCTTGCACAGTGCTCCTTGGGATGTTTAAAGTTTTGGAAATCATTTTGTATCTAAATTCAGCTTTAAACTTCTCCTCAAAAATATCACAGACCTACCTATTGTGTTCCTTGGTCTTCATCATACTCTCTGTGCTTTAAACAGAACCCTAAGACTATCACAGAGCAGGTGCATTTATACGGAGACTTGATTACACACAGGCAGATTATATGTATCATCATTAGGCATGTAGGACAACATTGGATCATTCAGAGATCCATAATGAACTTCTGGAGTGAATTTGCTGCACTGAAAGTGAAGGGGCCGAATAATATTGCACACCCCACTTTTCAGTTTTTGAATTTCCACAAAAATTGAAAATAACCAATAAATTTAGTTCAACTTCACAATTGTGTTCCACTTGTTGTTGATTCATCACCAAAAATTTACATTTGATATCTTTATGTTTGAAGCATAATATGTGGGAAAAGGTTGAAAAGTTCCGGGGGTGGGGTGAGGGAGGGAATACTTTCGTAAGGCAATGTATAATAGAAACAGGTCACCTCACCACCATTTTTCACCCAATCCTGATTTTGGCTTTCAAATACTGATGTAAAATACTGAACACTAAGAGTGAGAAAACTATTTAATACAGTCATTCTCTGCAATAATAATTATGTTTACAGTTGAATGGAGCGGAGATGTGTATGATCAGCCTCCACTCTATTCACTGTTTATGGGAAGCAGTGGCGTAACTACCGCGGTCGCAGCGGTCGCCAGTGCGACCGGGCCCGGCAGGTCAGGGGCCCGGGCCCGGCAGGCAGGCTCGGACTGGCAGTGCCTCCCCCCGCTCCAGGGCCCCCCCCGCCCCCGCCGCCGCCGCTGCCTTGAATACTCACCCTGCTCCAGCGATGGTCTCGGCGTCTGCACTGCAGCTCGTTCCTGCTTGAGCGGTCACGTGACACCGCTCATTAAGATCATGAATATGCGCATATTCATGATCTTAATGAACGGTGTCACATGACCGCTCAAGCAGGAAGAAGGTGCTGCGCCGGCGCCGCCGCCTGGAGTCGGGACAGAGCGCGAGGGATGTCGGCACGGCCGTGCAGTGGGAAGACAGGTGAGTATGAGGGCCGGGGGGACGGGGGATGAAGGAGGACATAAGCCGGCGCGCCGAGCAGGAGCGGAGAGATAAGCCTGCATACAGGGGGGAATATAAGCCATGCAGGGGGGAATATAAGCCATGCAGGGGGGGATATGAGCCATGCAGGGGGGAATATAAGCCATGCAGGGGGGGATATGAGCCATGCAGGGGGGGATATGAGCTATGCAGGGGGGAATATGACTATGAGCCATGCAGGGGGGAATATGAGCCATGCAGGGGGGAATATGAGCCATGCAGGGGGGGATATGAGCCATGCAGGGGGGAATATGAGCCATGCAGGGGGAAATATGAGCCATGCAGGGGGTAATATGAGCCATGCAGGGGGGAATATGAGCCATGCAGGGGGGAATATGAGCCATGCAGGGGGGAATATAAGCCATGCATACGGGGGGGGGGGGGGAATATGAGCCATGCATACAGGGGGGAATATAAGCCATGCATACAGGGGCGGAATATGAGCCATGCATACAGGGGGGGAATATGAGCCATGCATACAGGGGGAGATATGAGTCATGCATGCAGGAGGGGTAATATGAGCTATGTATATGGGATAGGAGGGAGATGAGCCATGCATACAGGAGGGGGGTCATTATACAGTATTGAGCATCATGTGTGGCCGTTATACAGTATGGAGCATCATTTGTGGTCATTATACAGTATTGAGCATTATGTGGGATCATTATACAGTATGGAGAACTGTGTGGCCATTATACACTATGGAGCACTATGTGTGGGTGGTCATTATACAGTATGGAGCACTGTCTGGCCATTATACAGTATGGAGCAATGTGTGGCCATTATACACTATGGAGCATCATGTGTGGCCATTATACACTATGGAGCATCATGTGTGGCCATTATACACTATGGAGCATCATGTGTGGCCAGTATACAGTATGCAGCATCATGTGTGGCCATTATACAGTATGCAGCATCATGTGTGGTGGCCGTTATACAGTATTGAGCATCATGTGTGGCCATTATTCTATGGGGGTTACATTGAGTTGTATGGCAGGGCTGCAGGGGGGGGGCCCCATTTGGAAGTTCGCACCGGGGCCCCTAACTTTGTAGTTACGCCACTGATGGGAAGGATGTAGAAAAATGAGTACAGAGCTCTAATATTGAGACCAGTTCCACTGACAATGACTGATGTGAACGTCGAGCATTAGAACCTCGGCTCCATTCCAGATGGGGCTCTGCAAAGTCCATTATTCATGGCACTGTTCTCTGGATCTCATTGGTAAGAACCCCAACGATTTGCAATTATTCCCTAACTCATGGATAGGGTATAACTTGCAGTTTTGGTAAAACTCCTTTAAAATAAAACATGGTGTTTTAGGTGGTTGTGATAGCAAAGTAAAGATAACCTTTGTCACATTTAAAGAGATTGCACTTTTAAAGCAAGTTAAAACCTATTCAAGCGATCTGAATGAAGCAATGGTCGAGCATGGGCACCTCCACTTTATTCATTGTCTAAGGGACTGTCAGACATAGCAGAAGGCTGTACTTGGCTATCTCTGGCAGTGCACTATACAACGAATGGAGCAATGGTGTCATGCAGGAGTCAGTGCTGTCAGCACTTGGGCTGAAAATTGCAGCTGTGTGAAAGTAGCCTAACTGTTATTTGTAAAGAATCTGCTCTCGGAGAGTTGTTCAACAAGGCATTAAGAAAAGAAGACTATAAGCGATATTCTTGTAATTTATATTCTGCCGTGCAACACTATCACCGGTCGTTACAGAATACCATGCATTATATTAGACATTTCCTTAATTACTTTGGCAGAATTACAGGAAAATTACTTTTGCCAAATTGATGAATCCTTGTTGGCCTGACTTCCTCTCACAGTGTCTGCAATCCTGTCCACAAGCTGGTTTAGATCTTGTTACACCGATAAGCCTCTCTAGTCGGTCGTGAAATACTTTTTCCTAATATAGATCCCCTCTGAGACTGAACCAAGATCAGACGTGTTTTGTACATTTTCAGTGTACTATCTACAAGGAGTGAACAATCTGTAGAAAATGCTTCCAAAAATTCTAAATGTGAGTCGGTGGTAGGATTCGGTGGGAGGGAGACAGTTATGTAAAATCAAGATACCTCTAATAATTAAAGGTTGACTGATCAATTTCAAGGCAACAGGTGTGAAGTATGCTGGTCCTATAGGACGTAATGAGCTGTAAACTCAAGATAATGTTACCAGGGAAAGGGTTAAATATGGTAGTTAGCGTCATGGTATGAGAAGGACTAGCAGGACACCACACACTGGGTGTTAGATAGTGGAGGGTATGGGAAAGCACAAAAACTATAGATAGCAGGCAAGGACTATAAATAACAGGCAACCTAACATCTAGTACTTAGGCTCCAAGAGCAATATATAGTATATAGTTATAGAGCCGCCTGCACACTATATACTTATCACATACACTCATGCATGTAACATGCAGCCAGTAAAACCCGTAAATAGAAATGCACACTATATAAAGCTTTCTGAGTTTCCACCACACCCCCAAAGTCATGATATACAACCCTTTACCAATTATGTCACCGTCATTCATGTCAGAGACTTATTGGTATTTGACAAGGGAATGTCTTCGGCTTAACACCTTATTACTGTGTTGACACATATCCTTATTCTGACAATTTAAAACATCTAAAGATGAAAGTCCATCCTTGACTCCATTTATTTTAGTCAATTAAATAAATAAAGCATCACATAGTAATTCCCTCTTTTAATAAATGTTTAGCATTTTATAATAATACATATTTATAATATATAGTATCACAGTTATATTGCATTTATAATATACAGTTTCACACATTCATATTACATATTTAGAATATATAATATTATACACTTATATTACATATTTAGAATATACTGTATCTGTTTTTTTATACTGGAGTTCAAATTTCCTTCATAGACTACGGCTGTGTGCACACGTTGCAGATTTTTTGCATTTTTTCGCTATAAAAACGCGTAAAAACGCATACATTATGCATCCCATCAATTAGAATGCATTCCGCAATTTTTGTGCACACGATGCGTTTTTTACTGTGAAAAAAAACGCATTGCGGTAAAAAACTCAGCATGTTTATTAATTTTGCTGATTTTTTGCGGATTTCCCACTATATTATTGCATTGGGAACCTCCGGAAAAATCCTCAAAAAAACGCACCAAAAAATGCGGTAAAAAATGCAAGAAAAACGCATGCGGATTTCTTGCAGAAAATGTCCTGTTTTGCTCAGGAAATTGCTGCAAGAAATCCTGAACGTGTGCACATAGCCTTAGAGTAAAAAAACATGACCACCACTCCTGAAATTTTTCTTTAAAAGAATAACACTGCTCATTCACCAATGCCTGACCTCTCATCTTCCAAGGCAAACTGTAGTCTGGAGGGTGCTTAATGAGTAGTACAATAAAAAAAAAAAAAAAAAACCGACCCATAGGATTTATCATGTGAAAAACAAATTAGACTTTCTCTTTAGTTTAAGTACTTGAATTCGTTTTTACATATACTTTGCGGTTTTACTGTGGTAATTAATATTTTCTTTTTTTAAATTTATTATTATTAATTAATTCTATAATGCAGATAGTGCGTAGTTTATATGAACTTCCTTTTGTAGGGAGAATTCTCTGACAAGACATTTTAAAGGGTTTTGTGCGGTCCTAGACTACATCACTACTATGTGACTGCAGACTTGTGAATCCTCACATCGCGTGCACTGAGCGCTGTGAAGATTCTAAATTGCTGGAGAGAGGAACAGGCAAGTATTCAATACGCAAACTCCCAGCTACATTCCGACTAGACTGTTTCCGGCCTCTCTCAATACACTTGCATTGAGTGGGGCCGTGCCCATCTAGTGGTAATGTGACCAGGCATATGTGTAAGGAAGAAGACCAGGCTGTGGGTACCTGTACTGAGCCAGGTTGCATCTGCGTCCCATGTTGCCAGGGGGAAGGAATAGGGGACCGGACGGACCCAATGACCCGGGAAGGAGGGGCGTGTTAAAAGCAAAAGCGCACGCAATGGTGACCATTTTACCGCCGGCAGAGACTGTGGCAGACGAGGTGCGTGAGCAGCGTGCTCCAGGAAGCAAAGTCGCAATGAGCTGCGCTGTCTTCCCACGGGCACGGCATCGGAACTGTGAGCAGAGACAGGCTCAGTTAAGTTTAGGGCGGTGCGCGTGCATAGAAGCATGGGCTGTGTATGGGACCCGGCACTGCGGTTCCCCTTACTGACCTTCACATCAGAGACTTCACCTGATACCGGGATTGTTGCAGCATCTGTGAATTTGGCTGCAAGAGTTCATGGACTAGGGGCCCAACGGGTAAGACCAGAGACCGCTGATTGCCGCCAGAAGCTAGACCGAGAGCTGAGGATCCCCATCTGAGGACATTTCGTCGGCTGTCACCAAGGACTACAATCCTCAGCAGTACATGCGCGGCTGAGGAAACCCCGGACACAATAAGTTTGCTGATTGAACTGTTGCTATCTTTTTCTTGGTTTTTGTTCCATTACTCTGTATCCATCCCCAGTTTAACTGTTTATCTCCCTGTGAGGAGTATCTTTATTGTTATTAAATTGTTAACCCTTGCTCTGTCTTCTTTACGTCACTGCATATTGCAACCTGCTTACATATGCATACCACATACTTGCAGTCAGATGACCGCCATTCCCGGTTCCTGCTCCCATCCTCTCTCATGAGAGATTCACAGCTCAGCTGCGGAGGAGACAGAGAAATTAATTTCTCCATCTCCTCTATTGCTGGCGTCCGAGAGAATCGCTCACACTCGGGTGATGTTTCACAAGCACACATTCACTTATATGGGTTGATAATCATCAACATTAACAGAATTATGTGAGACACTTAGAACTCTTAGAGTGAACCCGCAGATCCACGGCAACGAACCTCCCATGGCTGAGCTAGCCAGATAGACCACCTCCTATACAGGGAGCTTTAGGGGCAGGCCCGAGGGAGACTATCGCCACAGAAGCTGGCACCTGGGGACAAGCAGTAGGAGATCCCAAAGAAAGGAGCGATGGGTATGACAGACTAGGGGTAACAGGACGCAGGGCGGATTGGTATGGTAAGGGAGAGACATGAGGAAAGCTGGAAAGCTGGAGAAGGCGGGAGGAAAGTGGTAACGAGGTAGGAAGTCGACACTAGATAGAGAAGAGATGGAGTAGAAACAGGACGGACTGAACAGGATTGCGAGGCAAGGAGAGCTAGGAACGGTGGGGAAGCTAGGCTGGCTGGGCTGAAAGAGACACAGGACAGACCGAGCAGAGATAAAGGAGGACCTGGGTCAGGAACCAGGAGTGGAGGCACGGAGAGCGCCTGTAAAACAAAAGGAGGAAGTGCGCATGCTCAGAGGGAGCAGGAGCGTGAGGTGGCTACACACACCGGACGAGAACCAGGAAGAAGTGGCTACTCAGGAAGAGGAAGGATGCAAGGCTGCAGGGAAAGCGCGACAGAGTCGTGAGTATACCGGCGAGCATAGACAGAAGCGGCAGGCATGGCGGCAGCTACAGCGGCCGTGACAAATTAAACACTTGAAATAGATCACTCTGTTTGTAATGACTCTATATAAAATATATGTATAATATATGAGTTTCACTTTTTGTATTGAAGAACTGAAATAAATTAATTTTTTGATGATATTCTAATTTTGTGAGTCACACCTATATACTAGGATGGGGGATATATAAAGTGACAAGCAAAAAGGTAGCAATGTTTTGAACTTTTGAATTTTATGCTCCATATCTCACCATCAACTACTGTATTGAACGTGAGATATCATGATTTTATAAACAATAATCTTGGCTAGCTCGTGCATAACTTTGACTTGCAACTATTTACCATATGATTAGTTACGCAGATTCTTGTCATGTCACTGCATTGTTACTGTATTGTTCCTGGTGATGGAAAAAAAAATTTCTTCCTGTATACTAAAAATTACAACCTGTTCTCAGATTCCCTAATAGCTCAATATGTTATTAGGTTGATTCCCAAGCAAAAGGTCACTGGTTTGAATCAAGAAGCTGTCATAAAAATTTTCCCAAGGAAAGAGAAACTGCATCATCCAGTTTATCGATAGCAGTCTCTTGGCCAAGGAAATTGGCAAACTGCATTATGTGAGCACCATGACAGTTCGAAAAATACTAAATTAAATCCATTAATTCAAAAGCCAAAAGGTGGATGTCCAGGCAAATTATTGAAGTTCACAAGTTCGGCTCATCATAAGATCTATCAGTTGTGGCTCGACAAACACGGCAGTGAAGGTGGCTCGCATGCTTCATAATAGTGAGATCAGAGACATCCATGCAAGCTCTGTGTGATTCACGTTACACAAGTCTGGAATGGTGACCCGAAAAAAAAAATGAAGAAGCCTCGACTTATCGTTGTGGAGCGCCCCCGCAGGCAGTGGGGTACTTGCTACTGGCTCCTTCGGTACTCGGGGGGATGTCACGGTGGCTGACCCGGTCCGTGGACCATCCGTGTTAAAGGGAAAGGTCTTTAAAGGGAATGTTCGTGACGCCACCTGTGGTGTTTGGTCAGGGTGACCAACGTTGCTTTAACCCCTTTACCCCCAAGGGTGGTTTGCACGTTAATGACCAGGCCAATTTTTACATTTCTGACCACTGTCGCTTTATGAGGTTATAACTCCGAAACGCTTCAACGGATCTTAGCGATTCTGAGACTGTTTTCTTGTAACATATTGTACTTCATGATAGTGCTAAAATTTCTTCGATAAAAATTGCGTTTATTTGTGAAAAAAAATGGAAATTTGGCGAAAATTTTGAAAATTTCACAATTTTCCAACTTTGAATTTTTATTCTGTTACACCAGAGAGTTATGTGACACAATATAGTTAATAAATAACATTTCCCACATGTCTACTTTACATCAGCACAATTTTGGAAACAAACTTTTTTTTTCAAGGAAGTTATAAAGGTTAAAATTTGACTAGCAATTTCTCATTTTTACAACAAAATTTACAAAACCATTTTTTTTAGGGACCACCTCACATTTGAAGTCATTTTGAGGGGTCTATATGGCAGAAAATACCCAAAAGTGACACCATTCTAAAAACTGCACCCATCAAGGTACTTAAAACCACATTCAAGAAGTTTATTAACCCTTCAGGTGATTCACAGCAGCAGAAGCAACATGGAAGGAAAAAATTAACATTTTACTTTTTAGTCACAAAAATGATCTTTCAGCAATAATCTTTTTAATTTCCCAAGGGTAAAAAGAGAAAATGGACCGCAAAAGTTGTTGTCCAATTTATCCTGAGTACGATGATACCCCACATGTGAGGGGGAACCACTTTTTGGGCGCATGGCAGGGCTCAGAAGGAAAGGAGCGCCATTTGACTTTTTCAAGCTAAATTTGGCTGGAATTGAGATCGGACGCCATGTCGCGTTTGGCGAGCCCCTGATGTGCCTAAACAGTGGAAACCTCCCACAAGTGACCCCATTTTGGAAACTAGACCCCCTAAGGAACTTATCTAGATGTGTCATGAGCACTTTTATCCCCCAAGTGCTTCACGAAAGTTTATAACGCCCGGGCGTGAAAAAAAAAAATTCCTATTTTTTCCACAAACATGATCGTTTAGTCCCCAATTTTTTATTTTCTCAAGGGTAAAAGGAGAAATTGGACCCCAAAAGTTGTTGTACAATTTGTCCTGAGTACGCTGATACCCCATATGTGGGGGGGGAAACCACTTTTTGGGCGCATGGCAGGGCTCAGAAGGAAAGGAGCGCCGTTTGACTTTTTCAAGCTAAATTGGGTTGGAATTGAGATCGGACGCCATGTCGCGTTTGGCGAGCCCCTGATGTGCCTAAACAGTGGAAACCCCCCACAAGTGACCCCATTTTGGAAACTAGACCCCCTAAGGAACTTATCTAGATGTGTCATGAGCACTTTTATTCCCCAAGTGCTTCACGAAAGTTTATAACGCCCGGGTGTGAAAAAAAAATTCCTATTTTTCCACAAACATGATCGTTTAGTCCCCAATTTTTTATTTTCTCAAGGGTAAAAGGAGAAATTGGACCCAAAACGTTGTTGTCCAATTTGTCCTGAGTACGCTGATACCCCATATGTGGGGGGGAACCACTGTTTGGGCACATGGCAGGCCTCAGAAGGAAAGGAGCGCCATTTGACTTTTCAAGCTAAATTTGGCTGGAATTGAGATCGGACTCCATGTCGCGTTTGGCGAGCCCATGATGTGCCTAAACAGTGGAAACCCCCCACAATTGACCCCATTTTGGAAACTAGACCCCCTAAGAAACTTATCTAGGTGTGTGGTGAGAATTTTGAACCCCCACGTGCTTCACTAAAGTTTATAATGCCCAGGTGTGAAAATAAAAAATCCTATTTTTTCCCACAAAAATTATCTTTTAGTCCCCAATTTTTAATTTTCCCAAGGGTACCAGGAGAAATTGGACCCTAAAATTTGTTGTCCAATTTGTCCTGAGTACGCTGATACCCCATATGTGGGGAGGAACTACTGTTTGGGCACACGTTGGGGCTCGAAAGGGAAGTAGTGACGTTTTGGAATGCAGACTTTGATGGAATGTTCTGCGGGCATCATGTTCCATTTGCAGAGCCCCAGATGTGACTAAACAGTAGAAACCCCCCACAAGTGACCCCATTTTGGAAACTGTACCCCCTAAGGAACTTATCTAGGTGTGTGGTGAGAATTTTGAACCCCCACGTGCTTCACTAAAGTTTGTAATGCCCAGGCGTGAAAATAAAAAACCCTATTTTTTCCCACAAAAATGATCTTTTAGTCCCCAATTTTTAATTTTCCCAAAGGTAACAGGAGAAATTGGACATCATAAGTTGTTGTCCAAATTGTCCTGATTACGCTGGTACGCCATATGTGGGAAAAAACTGTTTAGGCACACGTTGGGGCTCAAAAGGGAAGTAGTGACGTTTTGGAATGCAGACTTTGATGAAATGGTCTGCGGTCATCATGTTCCGTTTGCAGAGCCCCTGATGTGCCTAAACAGTAAAAAAAAAAAACACAAGTGACATCATTTTGGAACCTAGACCCCCCCAAGGAACTTATCTAGATGTGCCCCCTTTTTGGAACTAATGTGCGCTTTCTTGTAAAGTAAATTAGTAGTGCATGGAGGTGTGGTACAATTTGAAGCAATCCTTCATACACAGGCCAGGTTTTTTGGGGCAGGTGTCGCATTGATAAATGGTGTCCTTGCGTATTCCCCTTTTGTAACACACTCGGCACCTTTTTTGCAGCTTACATTTTCTTCCGGTTGGCGGGACCACCCCCGGAAAATGCTGGCCTGGTACGATACGAGCACCTTCAGTTCCGGAAGTACTGGGGCCCTCTCCTTTCGGAGTGCCAAATATCAGGACCTTAAAGGGAACCTGTCACCTGAATTTGGCGGGACCAGTTTTGGGTCATATGGGCGGAGTTTTGGGGTGTTTGATTCACCCTTTCCTTACCTGCTGGCTGCATGCTGGCCAAAATATTGGATTGAAGTTCATTCTCTGTCCTCCATAGTACATGCCTGTGCAAGGTAAGAATACTTTGCGCAGGCGTGTACTACGGAGGACAGAGAATGAACTTCAATCCAATATTGCAGCCAGCATGCAGCCAGCGGGTAAGGAAAGGGTGAATCAAACACCCGAAAACTCCGCCCATATGACCCAAAACCAGTCCCGCCAAATTCAGGTGACAGGTTCCCTTTAACCACTACCTCCTGGAACTGAAGGTACTACGTATCGGTGTGGCGTGCACATCGTAACAGCAGGAAAGCGTTGAGCATTGCCATTTGTACAATGTGCACGGCCAGCTTTTTGTACCACACCTTGGCCTTTCTCAAAGCACTGTACGGTTGGAAGAGTTGATCAGAGAGATCAACCCCCCCATGCTTTTGTTGTAGCCCAGTACACAGTCCGGTTTGCTGACCTGTGTAGAGGTACCCCGTACAGTGCTGAGGGCTCTGCCATCACCCTGTATACTTGACCACCAGCAGGTGGTCGCTACATTGGGCCTTGCTCTCACCTTTTCTGAGCATCTGCCCAAGTAACGTCTTTGGGAGGCCTCTCTGATTTTTGCGGACAGTACCGCAGGCTGCGGTACCTCGCGCAGAGAGGGATTTGTAGAGTGGGATGCTGGTATAAAAGTTATCAGTATAGAGGTGATAACCTTTATCCAGCGGTGGGTGCACCAAATCCCACACGATCTTCCCACTCACTCCCAGGACAGGAGGACACTCAGGGGGTTCAATCCTGCTGTCCTTCCCTTCATACACTCTAAACCTGTGGATATACCCTGAGGCACTCTCACACAGCTTGTAGAGTTTGATTCTGTACCTGGCCCTTTTTGTTGGGCAGGTATTGACGGAATCCGAGCCGCCCCTTAAAATGGACCAAGGACTCATCCACGCAGATGTCCCTTTTGGGCACGTACACTTCAGAAAACTTTTTGTTGAAGTGTTCGATGACCGGCCGAACTTTGAACAGACGGTCAAATTTGGGGTCATCTCGTGCGGGACACTGTGCATTATCGGAATAATGCAGGAACTTATGGATGGCCTCAAAACGCTTCCGAACCATGACCATTCGGAACACTGGAGTGTTATATAAAATATCTACACTCCAATATTGCCGAATTTCTGGCTTCTTCACGATCCCCATGTGGAGGACCAGGCCCCAAAACTGCATCATTTCAACTGCGTCTACAGGAGACCAGTTGGAAAATGATGTACCGGGGTTTTGCTCCAAAAATTGACGAGCATACAAATTAGTTTGCTCCACCATGAGGTTAATAAAATCCTCAGAGACAAAGACTTTGAAAAAGTCTGTTTCTGTGAGGCCTGCGGTGTCAAACTTGATTCCTGATTCTGCCACAAAATCAGGAATCAGTGGCTTGTAATTTTCGGGGGGCGAGGTCCATATGGGGTCCACAGTGGAGAGCGCTGGTTCAGGAGTGGTGGGGGCTGCCTCATCTTCTGTCCTGGGGCGTCTGCGTGGCGGTTCCGCAGGACCCAAGGAGGAAGATGAGGAGGAAGAGGAAGAGGAGGAGGAGGAGGAGGATGAAGAAGAGGATGAAGAATCAGAAAAGTAAAGAAAAGTGGGATCCTCTCCCTCGCTATCAGTGTCGGAGGCAAGGAAAGCATATGCCTCCTCCAATGAATAGCGCTATTGGGACGAACGGGACGAGCGAGACATTTTTGTGTGAATATGGTGATTGGGTGCACTTTATTGACAACTGTATGTGTATGTGTGGGTTGATAGTGATTTGTGCAAACTTATCTGAAAAGAAAACGCTAAAAGGAGAAAAAAACCTGCAAAAAGAAAAGTCTAAAACAGCAGGCCCTAGCTCTGATAAGTGAACTTGCGTCACTTATCAAAATTCGGCGGCTGCTGGATGTGCGCACGGAGATGAAAAAAAAAGTAAAAGTGTCTAAAACAGCAGGCCCAGCTCTGATAAATGAACTGTTTCACTTATCAAAATTTGGCAGCTGCTTGATGTGCGCACGAGGGTCGGGCAAGGGGGTGGGGGGTTGGTAAAAAAAAAAAAAAAGGAAAACGGCAGGCACAAACTCTGATAAGAGAACTGTGTTACTTATCAAAGTTTGGCGGCTGCGGGATGTGTGTATGGAGGTTGCGCAACGGGGGTGAGGGAAGAAAAGCGAGCGCGAGCGTTGATCGGTGAACTGCGTCACCAATCAACGCTCGGCGGCTGTTAAATGGGCTCACGGAAGGAGGTGCAAAGGGGGTAAAAAGAGGGGGAAGGGAGATAGGAGTGGAAGTGGGGATTGGGCAGGGATCAGTGATCAAAACGTACGGTTGTAGTCAGGTGGCGCAAAGGGGGGTGAAAAAAAAAAAAGGAAAACGGCAGGCACAAACTCTAAGTGAACTGTGTCACTTATCAAACTTTGGTGGCTGCGGGATAGGTGTACGGAGTTGGCGCAACGGGGGTGAGGGGAAAAAAGCACGCGCGAGCGTTGATCGGTGAACTGCGTCACCAATCAACACTCAGCGGCTGTTAAATGGGCGCACGGAAGGAGGTGCAAAGGGGGGTAAAAAGAGGGGGAAGGGAGATGGGGGTGGAAGTGGGGATTGGGCAGGGATCAGTGATCAAAACGTATGGTTGTAGTCAGGTGGCGCAAAGGGGGGGTGAAAAAAAAAAAGGAAAACGGCAGGCACAAACTCTGATAAGTGAACTGCGTCACTTATCAAACTTTGGCGGCTGCGGGATGTGTGTACGGAGTTGGCGCAACGGGGGTGAGGGAGAAAAAGCGAGCGCGAGCGTTGATCGGTGAACTGCGTCACCAATCAACGCTTGGCGGCTGTTAAATGGGTGCACGAAAGGAGGTGCAAAGGGGGGTAAAAAGAGGGGGAAGGGAGATGGGGGTGGAAGTGGGGATTGGGCAGGGATCAGTGATCAAAACGTACGGTTGTAGTCAGGTGGCGCAAAGGGGGGGTGAAAAAAAAAAAGGAAAACGGCAGGCACAAACTCTGATAAGTGAACTGCGTCACTTATCAAAGTTTGGCGGCTGCGGGATGTGTGTACGGAGTTGGCACAACGGGGGTGAGGGAAAAAAGCGAGCGCGAGCGTTGATCGGTGAACTGCGTCACCAATCAACGCTTGGCGGCTACTAAATGTGCGCACGGAGGCGGCACAAATGGGGGTGGAGGGGGTAAAAAGAGGGGGAAGGGGGATTGGGGTGGATGAACAGGGATTGGGGTGGATGAACGGGGATTGGGGTGGATGAACGGGGATTGGGGTGGATGAACGGGGATTGGGCAGGGATAAAATTTACGTTTAGTTGTCTTCTTTCTTTAGCAGGGATTGTGGTGCTACAGGCTGCTGTGGCACCACAATACCCAGCACGGCAGGTAGATCCAGGCACAAAATCCAGCAGGGAGATCCAGCAGTATGACCGCTCTGTAGGAATCCTCAGCTAGAGTGAGGACCCCTGCAGAGCGGTCATACACAGGTCAGGCAGGTGACACAGACAGGTCACAGAGCGGTCATGCTGCTGCTGTGACCTGTCATTGGTGGGATCGACCATAACATCGATCCCACCAATCAGAGCTTTCCTAGTCACCCAGGCAACTGCTGGTGACCTGGCTGTGACCTGCCTAGGATCGGAGCTGTTCCTAGGCAGGTCACAGCCAGGTCACCTGCAGGGCACAGAGCGGTCACAGCGTGATCGCCGCTGTGCCCTGTGATTGGCGCAATCGACGATGACATCGATCGCGCCATTCAGCTCCTGCAGGCCCTGCTGGGCCTGTACTATGTTTTATCCTAGGATCGGTGCTATTAGAGCACCGATCCACGCAGGTTCCGGCAGGGCACCGCGCGGTAATACCGCGCGGTGCCCTGCGATTGGCGCGATCGATGCGATCGGCGATCGCGCCAATCCGGGGTGTTCTTGCCGGTGCCTGGCGTTGCCAGGCACCGGACCTAGGATCGAGTACATCGGTACTCGATCCTCGCCTGTCACCTCATTGTTTCAGCCGCTCCGATTGGCTGAAACAATGAGAATGGCTGTGATTGGATGTTCAGAATTGAACACCCAATCACAGCAATCTGGAGGGTGAGTGGGCGACGCCAATGCCCTGGATGCCGAGGCCATCTTCCCCCAGGTAAGATGGCGTCGGAATTTTAATGCGATCACCGCGACTTGTCGCGGTATCGCATTAAAGGACATGACGTACTATCCCGTCGAGGGTCAGATAGGCCCAGGGCACCTCGACGGGATAGTACGTCGAAGGTCAGAGAGGGGTTAAGGGGTTCGCTGGGGTGATGTTATGGCAGCTAGATGGTATACCTTCCCACAGGTGAAGTATGTCCCCAGGGCTTCCCGGTGTGTAGATGGTGGATGGTGTGAGGCGCAGTGAATAACGAGGACATAAGGTTGCAGTCTCTTTACCTTTTACTGAAGGCTTCAGCATCCACAGTCCAGTGCACAGACCACGGGGTAGGCAGAGTCCGGCCGGTTTTGAGGCAAGTCCAGAGTCCCCTTTTCCAGGTAGAAATCAGTAGCCTTCCTCTAGCGCCTTGGTGTTGTAGTACCTTACTGCTAAACCTCTCATAAGGTCCTCACAACTGTTGAAGATGTTACAGATGTTATGTCTCTCTCTCTGTCCCCCAGATGCATAGGACAAACCCATATGACTGGTGGCTTGAGGCTTTTTACAGGGACTCTATCATGCCCCGGCCTCTCGTGGGTGTTACCTTGCCTCCTGGGTATAGGGTGGATCAGTAACTTGCAATTAGCTGTTCTGTCGGTCTCTGGAGCAAGGTATAAAGGATTGTTGCTCCCTCGGTGTTCTGGCTACCGAGATCCTGCGCCTCAGAAGGAGGCAGCCTGTGCAGGGCAGAACTCCTTCTGGTATCCACTCCTTTGCTATGACTTCTTTTCACTCTCTACAATATAGTTCTCTTTTCGTGTTCTTTCTTAGGAACTGCCGAACGTGGGGCAGGCGCAGCTCGGTGACCTTCTGTCTAGGCCTCTGACATGCTCCCACCCCTGTCAGGGACCAACTACCTGAGCCAAGCTCAGCCAGCAACTGCCTAACTTCCTCTCCAGGCCACTAGTTTTACCTAAGTGTGAAGAGTGCCCTAATATATAGGAGCATAGCTCCCCCTGGTAGACTAGAGTATGAAATGTGTTGTATGTTTTTGGTACCAGGTAAAGAGATCTCCTTTATTGTCTCCAAACATAACATCACTCCCCCCTAGAGGAAAATGACATTACTGCAACAACCAGGACCCTGGGGCGCTGCAGTTGTTACGCCCAACGGTGGCGCAAATGGATTTGTGGACCCACTGTATTCACAGGGCTGGGCATGCCTAGCAAGGGGCATAGCTAAGAGACTTCCAGGTGTTCACTGGAGGTTCTGATGGTGGAGAAAGGCTTGGCAGCAGGTAACCTTCAGTTACCACTCCTATGCAGAACCCGGTACTGCAGCTGCTGACACCAGTAGTCAGGTTCACTGACACTGATTAGGGCTATATTCAGACACACCGGTCTAGAATACTGGATCAGGGACTGGCCACACAGACCGGGGGACAATGTTCAGGCACTGACAGCACGAGGACCAGGGGACTTTGGATTCAAGACTGGCCACTTCTTGACCAGGTGACAGCATTCAGGCATGGCACACCAGGACCAGGGAACTTTGGGAACAAGACTGGCTGCACCCGACCAGGGGATTTTTGATTTAGGCCTGGCCAATTCAGGACCAGGGGACTACATTCAGGCACTGGCTGCTCTGGGACCAGGGGATGAGGTTCAGGGAACTGGTCACACTGGGACCAGGGACTCGCGTACAGGACTCTGGCCACATCAGGACCAGGGATTTGGGTTCAGGACACTGGCCACACCAGAACCACGCAATCAGGAACTGCGACATGCACACAGCAGGAAGCACACGGGCCAGGGCAGTGAGCAAGCAGGTGTACCTGCATGGAGGGATAAGGGGACACCATATAGGGGGCACCAGTAGTAGTGCTACAATTGTCATTAGAAGTGTCAGCTCGAGTTTGCCAAAAATTACAAAAAGTGGACAGAAAAAGATTGGTAACGAGTGATTTGAAGTGATGAGATGAAAGTAAATAGACTATGCTATGATGGGTGCAAATGGATCTGGAAGAAACAAGGGGAAAAGGGGCTAACGGAGAGAGAAATTGAAGGAACTGTCAAGTTTGGTGGAGGAATCCTGATGATATGGGGTTGTTTCACAGTCAAAGGGATTGGATACTTGACCATAATCGATGGTCGTCTCAATGCTGAGCTAGATGTGAGAATTCCACAAGATGAGTTACTTCGTACACTCGAGTACTATGGGTATGAAATGGACGACATAGTGATCCTGCAGGAAAACGACCGAAGCATAAGTCGAGATTGGTGAAGAAATGGTTCAGTGATATTGATGTACTGGATTGGCCCTTACAAAAATATGTGTAACAGAAAATCCTCATTTTCTTACTACATATACCCAGATCACATGAATACTTACACTACTTCTGGACTGTCCATAGACTTTAAACGTCTGGTCAGTCTTCTCTAATTTACATAATTTTCATTTACATGAAATCTATGGCTTAACAAAAGTCAAAACAATAATTCTATAACTGAAAAGGTACTGTGCTGTTTGCCATAACACTGTCATACAATCAAAGTCAGTGCTGATACATGTTTTAGAACAGAATTTTCACAAGCAATGTTAAAATGATTCCTGCTATATCTGAAACTCAGGAATTTCATACTTTTTAAGGTTGAAAGTAGACATAATTCTATCAAGTTCAACTTACAGAATAATGTGTTCATCCAGAAGAAGGGGAAAAACCCACGAGATAGATGCTAATAGACCCATATTAAGGGAAAAATGCCTTCCTGACTCCACATACTGCAATCAGACTAGCTGCCTAAATCAAAGGCCCATCACAGAATCTAGCACCTATAACCTGTAATATTATCCAAGCATGCTTGAAGTTATTTAGCAAATCAACCAATTACTAAATCAATCAAGTTACAAGCTTGGAAGGTAACTTCTGACTCCTTTAAGGGGTTTTGGATAAAAACGGGTGAAATATATACTGTATTACTACAAACACCTAAATACCACCAGGACAGGTACTACCATGCACAACCATGAAGGGACGCTGTTGTCTTCCCAGATTCCTGCAAACTTTCTTGTTTGGCAGATACAACAGTCAGCGATTAGAATAGTAGATACCTGGTTGAACTATTTTTGTCTATGAAAGACACCAGTAGTATTTAACAACAGTTGTAAACGTCCATCTGGATGATTTTAGAATGGACACTCTCTTAGCAGCTCAAAAAGGCAAAGTAAGGGTTGAAAATATTAACATCCATGGATTGACTCCTCTGTGAGGGAATCAACAATCTCTAATTGTGTTAATCCTAAATTGAGGGTCTGGAAAAGATGAAAAGCTTCATTATATGTATGTTCTCCCTGTGTTTGCGTGGGTTTCCTCCGGGCACTCCGGTTTGCTCCCACATTCCAAAGACATACTGATAGGGAATTTAGATTGTGAGCCCCATTGGGGACAGCAATGATAATGTGTGCAAACTGTAAAGCGCTGCGGAATATTTTAGCGCTATATAAATAAATAAATTAAAATATATAAAATATATATATATATATATATATATCTATCTATCACCACTATGAGGCATTCACAGGTCAATGTATTGTTATAATATATGGACAACACATAAATATGGAACCCTCTTCACATTTTTAAAAATCAATTTCAACTGGTGAGGTGTGAGATGAGACATTTCAGTTTTCCCATTAAGAATACAGAAAAACCTCCCTGGGTGATTAAAGCCATGGTTCATTCATATAAGAAAGGGTTAAATTCCATCATTCTGGCCACTACTTCTAGTGAAATTAAGCATGCTCATTGAATACTAACTATTCTAAAAGTTTGGGAATTAGTTAACAACAGTATGCAGGTAGGCTTAAACAAGAAGCTACAACTTTTAGTAAGATCTCCAAATAAAGGGAATTTTAAAAATGAAAATGGTTAGTGCCAAACCAATAAACGTAAAATAACAGAAGTTCCTAAAAATTTAATTTGAAAGGTAGTAATTATAAAGCTGAACCTAACCCTCTGGATTTGACAGTTTGGCAGCAAATGATTTCCTCATACCAATCAAAATTTGATATTTGGGAAACAGGATCTATATATACATGGTCTCCTGGTGCTGCAAATTTAGACAATAACCACAGTGTTGTCGGTATAATAACAATATTCTAGAAATAAATTTGCGCAAAATGAGACCTAAAGGAAAGTCATACGTTTACTGAGGGTAATGAGTAAAAACGTCAACAAGCTTGAATGAAAAAAAACACGAATTGTACTTTGCACATAGGATGATTGCACTTAGCCCAACTGTGTTGTTGCACTTGCACCTAGCTGAGCTGTGGATGAAAAATATATACTATATGTCTATAGTATTACACAGCCAGCAGAGGATAATAGCCACCTGGAAAATAATATACATATAACAGGACCTGCAATACAAGACACTTTTGTTCACCAAAAACAATAGAACAATAAGGTAGACCCAGAAATGTAGTGAGATTCTTATTTGATTAGTCCACAGTCTAATAGAGTCTTCATACTCCTTTTGGATGCGGATCCCTCGAGGTCCAAGATGAAAATCCTATGTAGTAACATAACATAGTAGCATAGTAACATAACATAGTTAGTAAGGCTGAAAAAAAGATATTTGTCCATCCAGTTCAGCCTATATTCCATCATAATAAATCCCCAGATCTACGTCCTTCTACAGGACCTAATAATTGTATGATACAATATTGTTCTGCTCCAGGAAGACATCCAGGCCTCTCTTGAACCCCTTGATTGAGTTCGCCATCACCATATTTTTCTCCCTATAGTTTTTAGAGCTTCAATGGTGCCATCCTGCTTTAGTAGTGGAAATGCTTTCTTTTTACTGTTAATTGCCTGTCTTACTTCTTTGTTTAGCCACATTGGGTTTTTCCTATTTCTAGTCCTTTTATTCCCACAAGGTATAAACCGCTTACAGTGCCTATTTAGGATGTTCTTAAACATTTTCCATTTATCTGTATTCTTATTTCTGAGGATATTGTCCCAGTCTACCAGATTAAGGGCATCTCTAAGCTGGTCAAACTTTGCCTTCCTAAAGTTCAGTGTGTGTTTTTGTGACTCCCTGACAAGTCCCCCTAGTGAAAGACAAGTGAAACTGTACAATATTGTGGTCGCTATTTCCTAGATGCCCGACCACCTGCAGATTTGTTATTCTGTCAGGTCTATTAGATAGTATTAGGTCTAAAAGTGCTGCTCCTCTGGTTGGATTCTGCACCAATTGTGAAAGATAATTTTTCTTGGTTATTAGCAGAAACCTGTTGCCTTTATGGGTTTCACAGGTTTCTGTTTCCCAGTTAATATCCGGGTAGTTAAAGTCCCCCATAACCAGGACTTCATTATGGGTTGCAGCTTCATCTATCTGCTTTAGAAGTAGACTTTCCATGGTTTCTGTTATATTTGGGGGTTTGTAACAGACCCCAATGAGAATTTTGTTACCATTTTTCCCTCCATGAATTTCGACCCATATGGACTCGACATCCTCATTCCCTTCGCTAATATCCTCCCTTAAAGTGGACTTTAGACAAGACTTTACATAGAGACAACCCCGTCCTCCTCTCTGATTTTTACGATCCTTTCTAAACAGACTGTAACCTTCTAAGTTAACTGCCCAGTCATAGCTTTCATCTAACCATGTCTCGGTTATTCCCACTATGTCAAAGTTACCTGTAAATATTTCTGCTTCTAGTTCTTCCATCTTGTTTGTCAGGCTTCTGGCGTTTGTGAGCATGCAGTTTAGAATCCGAATCCTTGTTGTCTGCACCATCGTCTTAGCCAGTTGTTCGCATCAAGGATCCTGTTCCATCTCCTGGTGCCATGCCCGTCTACTGGAAGGATAGAAGAAAAAACTACCTGTGCATCCAGTTTCTTTACTTTCTTCCCCAACTCTTCAAAGTCCTTGCAGATTGTCGGTAGGTCCTTCCTTGCCGTGTCATTGGTGCCAACATGTATCAGAAGAAATGGGTGGACGTCCTTGGAGCTGAAGAGCTTTGGTATCCTATTGGTCACATCCTTGATCATCACACCTGGAAGGCAGCATACTTCTCTTGCAGTTATGTCCGGTCTGCAGATGGCTGCTTCTGTGCCTCTCTGTAGTGAGTCTCCCACCACCACCACTCTTCGTTGCTTCTTGGCTGTACTTTTTGCTGTCACTTGTTGCTGTGTGCCCTTTTCTTTTTTGCTTGCTGGTATTGCTTCATCCTTAGGTGTGCCATCTTCATCATCTACAAAGATTTGACATCGGTTCTTCAGTTGTGTGGTTGGTGATTTCTCCATGGTCTTCTTGCTTCTTATTGTCAATTTAGAGACATGCATGTGATTGCTGCAAGAAGAACAAATAGAAGCTGCCCCGGCCGGTGGCAGAGCTTCTGTTGAAAAGGTTATGCGGTGCGCTTGGGACAGATTAACCGGGTCGGAAATCTGCTGAGTGCGCGCCACTTTTACCTTACGTGGAGCTCCTGTGACGATGAAGCCGCTACTACCTCCTTGGTGGTGCAGGCGATGGAATTATCCAGCGGTCCGTGGTGGATCCCAGTTGCCAACTGTAGTCACTGCTTCCTCGCGGTGAGCGGTAGTCGGAACAGGACCTGGCGTGATGTAAAGGATCAAGTGGGACTGCAGGGTGTCCACTGGATGTCGACAGTAGGAATAGCAAGCAAGAAAATTTGATATCTGTCCTAGATCTAAGGGAGGAACTGATCAGGTTTTTTGCTTAGCAAGTAAAACAGAAAACAAGAACAGACAATTTGAGCAGCAATTCCCATTAACAGAGAAGAGCTGGCCAGTAAATTTGTGCATCTTTAAAAAACGTTACAGAAATTAACCAAATGCTTGGGTTCCCAAGGTTTCAAGATGCTAAGAGGGTATACTAACACTAATATTTGATGCTCCAAAATTTTATGGAGGCCTCCCGATGGAAGGGCAGGAAGGAAAAATACATAGACGCCCATGAGATCTTTTCAAGCAAAGAAAGACGTATCTCCTCCCCATGCTTTTGACAACAACATTCATGCCATGTACTTCTGGCCTTGTGCTTTGGTTTCAGAAGTTAAGAGGTCCATGTCTCTACCTGCTTCTCTAGCAAGGTTGCAAAGTGTCTTGGTTAACTTCCCTCAGTCCTCCTCTTTTAGTGTTACCAAGAAGCGTTTTACTGGTAACGGGAGTGCACTCTTTGTCTTGGCCTGAAACATTATGAGCCATCAGGTTCAGATCCAGCTGCAAAGCCCAAGACCAAATTTTGAACGCACAAAGACTTTGATTTCCTATATGATGTTGATGTTTACAACCGCTGTCCATGTGTACAGGACTAAGAGTGGAGATATGCTGAAGAAAGATAAATTGGCTGCTAACTCAAACAAGTTTATGTGGGGAGAATTTTAGGTGAATGACCATTTCCCCAGAATAGTTTGTTTCTTTGTATTAGCTCCCCAACTGGTCAAAGACACATTTGCTATGATCATTATGTGTGATAAAAGTTGATACAAGGGGCTTTACTAAAAAAGAGATACAATATGATGCCGCGCATTTTTTTGGATTGTTTAGTGGAAAAATCTACTTTTTCACATTGACTCTGACATATGTCGTATCCAAAGGGATAAAACTCAAATTTGTAGTAACAAGATCTGCTATGTAAGAGACAATTTTAGGACAGAAGTGAGTTATAATAGCATTTGTAACAAAAATAAAGTGTATTGTGCGATAGAGAAGCTGAAAATCATGACATTTCAACTTTTTTTCCTCGTAAACAAGAGACATATGCAGATTTTGGTGCACTATAAATTACATAAAAAAAGTATTTCAAATATATCTTTATAAGGCCGGGATCACACACAGCGAGATACGGCCGAGTCTCACAGGTTAAAACCAAGCTCTGGCACCGGCACTCCAGAGCGGAGCGTGCGGCCGCATAGCAATACATGGAGCCGCATGCTCCGCTCCGGAGTGCCGGTGCCTGGGATTGTTTTTAACCTGCGAGACTCGGCCGTATCTCACTGTAGTGTGACTCCGGCCTAAGAGAAATAATGGGTTTACTTATTGGCTGAGGGATCTGATTTTAAGGTCACTCAGACGCATCTAATTTATTTGCCAAAAAATTGACTGGCACATCCAGACTAGTGTGAATAGGTGCTTACCAGGAGAAGCTATCTCATATACATTATACAAAAAAGCTTGCACTCTATCATGCCAAAACATGTCAATATGAAATATATGAAATATGAATAGCAATACAGCTTTTGAATATTAGGGGGAAAAATTAGACACTTAACATACAATTTGGCTAAATTATATCTGCCCATTAACCATCGTCAATACTGATGGGTCCCTACATGTGTTAATACCTCTCCTAGGCCGGGGTCACACTTGCGAGTTCAATGCGAGAAACTCATGTGAGTCTCCCACATCAATACCCAGCACTGCCGCTGGCACTCGGGACCGGAGTTGGCAGCTGCATGTATTTCTATGCAGCTGAACACACTGGTCCAGAGTGCCAGCGGCAGTGCCGGGTACTGATGCGAGAGACTCGTGCGAGTTTCTCGCATTGAACTCGCAAGTGTGACTCCAGCCTTAGGCTGATGTCTACATTCCTGGGTGAATGTGGACACCTCTCTCAGCAATGCCTGTATTTATGGGTAAGTAGGAACCTGCTGTAATTAAAATCCCCACATGTTGAAGGGTGGAGTGCTCGGTCAGTAAGTGTGTTACCGAGTCACAAATGAAGAGGCGTTACGCCTTACTTACGGAGCGCTCACTAATATACTAATTAGGCATAGACAAGAGTCTTTTTCGGTAAAAAAAGATTATAACATTTATTAATTATGATTAAAAAGATTTATATTGACCTTTGGCACAAGATTAGTTCAAAAGTTCTGACATGCAATGATCAACATCTTTATTATACAACTATATATATATATATATAGAGAGATAGTAAGTATCAATACATTACCGGATATTGTAGCATCACTCCTCCTGACGGGGGACCTCGGCAGGGGGAGGAAAATTTCCGGCGTGCATCACAGATCAAAGTGCGTCCACTTGAAGAGTCTGGAAAAGTCCCTACCCCCACCGAGGTGCTGTCCTGTTTTATACACTTAAAATTGGATCTAGTTTGATCATGCGTACTGGCATTTTTCTTATATAACTTATTATTGTACAGATCACGAGTTGTTATTGTGCAAATTCCATGCTTATCTTGTTATTCGCTCTGAGAATATTTTTTCTCATACTGCAAGCATGCTGCGCGTGCGTACATAGTTGTTTATGCCACATCTCCTCGTGCAATACGGATAGGTCACTCGGAGGGCACTTCCCCGCTTCCATTTTGTCTTTGTTTTACTCAGTTTATGGCAATAGATACATGAAATCACTATCTACACATACATTCAGACATTCTTGTCTCATTTGTATCACAGTAAGCTAACATACAAATGACAAAAAACTGACTGGCACATCCATACTAGTGTGAATAGGTGCATACCAGGAGGACCTGGTCTAGTGACTCATCCACCAATACTAGAGATGGTCTCTTTTGAAAATGTAATTGTTTTAGCAGAAACAAGTTCATGCATGATGTCTAGGTTTAAACAATTGGACAATTCCAGATTAGGGAATTTGTGGGCTCCAGGTGTCAAATCTATGATTTGCCACACAGCTGCTGTGAGCTTTTCTGATATCAACCCTCAGTAGTTATATTTTAGATGCAAACAAGGTTTGAACAAGTGCTTCTCACTAAATTAGAATATCATCACATCACACACCAGTTAGTGAGCCGGAAGCTGCAAATGCTGCTGAAGCACGGCAAGGGTGATGAAAGCTGTAGCTAACTTTCTAAAATGGGCACACAGGTGGCATACTTTGACTAGCAGATCCAGCAGCTCCGGGCAGGTTTTGAGAAACTGCTGAACCATGAGGTTAAGCACATGGGCCAGGCACGGTACGTGCGTGAGCTCTTCTCGCCTCCAGGTTCTAGCCATTGTCACGCATGACCATGCCTGGCTGTAGGTTCAGCTGTGTCAGCCACCGATCTGCCTGCTCTTTCAGAGCTGTCCACAACTCTTCAGCATTGTCCGGTTTGTCACCTAAGCATATTAGCTTCAGCACAGCCTGTTGCTGCTTGGCTGAGTCAGTGCTGCAGTGCTTCCAGCTTGTGACTGATGTGGTCATTTTAGAGTTGGAGACTGAAGAGGAGGATGAGGTGCAGGAGCTGTAGACTGTGGGGGCAACCCTGATTGACCTAGGGCCTCGGCGTAGGGAGGACGTGTACCATTCCAAGGTCCAACTGGGTCCCGACTTCCACTATGTTAACCCAGTGTGCCATCAACGAGATGTACCATCTCTGCCCACAAGCACTTGTCCACGTGTTCGTGGTTAGGTGGACTTTCCCAATAACTGCATTGGTGAGGGCATGGCTAATGTTGTGGGACACGTGCTTGTGTAATGCGGGGACGGCACACCAGGAGAAATAGTGGTGGCTGGGGATGGAGTGCAGAGGGACGGCCACCACCATCAGGTTACGGAAAGCTTCCATCTCCACGAGCCTAAAGGGCAACATTTTGAGCACAAGCAGTCACGAAATGTGGGAATTTAGTAGTGTGGCCTGTGGCCCGTTGGCTGCGTATCTGCGCTTGCATTCCAAGGACTGGGGTATGGACAACGGAAAGCTGCGCTGGGACAAGGACGTGGATATGCTTGCTGACGGTGCTAGTTGAGTATGTGCAATGACAGGTGCAGGGCAGGAGGCATCCTTGCATGCACCATGGACAGGGGATTGGCTTACATGCACAACAGCAGAAGAAGCAGTGGTGTCACCCACAGACACTATTCCTGGACCCTGGGGTTCGGCCCACAAAGTCGGGTGCTTTGCTGCCATGTGCTTGATCATGCTGGTGGTGATCAGGCTGGAAGTTTTGCTACCCCTGCTGATGCTGGCCTAGCAGGTGGTGCAAATGGCTTTTTTGGTGTTATCGGCAGAGTCTCTAAAAAAAAACCAGACTCAGGAAGACCTAACAGTTTTTACTGCCAACTTTCCTCATGTTGGTGTTACTAGGAACGCTTGCCCGCCATCTGTCTGCTGCCACCACACTGCTTCTTTCTGCCTGTTGAGGTGCTACACCTCCCTTCCCCTGTGTGCTGCATGTCCTCCTGCCAGGTTGGGTCAGTTACTATATCATCCACCACCTCGTTTTCCACTTCCGCACCCTGGTCCTCCTCCTGACTTTCTGGCAATTGTGTCGCATCATCGTCCACCTCTTGTGACACTTTCCCACCGTCACCTTCATGTGACCATGGCTGCTCAAATATTTGGGCATCGCTACATGCGATCTCCTCTTGCCCCGCTTCAAGTGGACTGGTCGTGAGGCCCGAATCTATAAATGGTATAGTGAACAGCTCTTCAGAGTGTCCAAGTGTGGGATCAGTTGTCTCTGGTCACTCGGCATGGTGGGAGGAAGGAGGATCAGGGTGAGGAATATGCAGTTCAGACTCATGGCTACTGAGACTTGACCATGTGGAAGACAGAGTGGTGGTGGTGGTGGTGGTGGCAAAGTGACTTGAAGCCTTATCCGCTATCCAACCAACAACCTTTTGACACTGCTCTGGGTTCAATAGTGGTTTACAATTACTTGCTATGTACTATTTTTTTCTGACTTGAACGCCCCGCCCTTCACCATGCTGTGATTTTAATTACATCCAAACACAGTTGGTTCCGACCTTCCTATAAATGCAGGCTTTACCATGATATTAGCCAGAGGTAAGTGTTCACACTAGGCAGTCAGGTCAGGGACCCATCGGATCCATGAGATTACCTTGACTTTTGGTGGATGTGCTCACATTTTTTGGCCAAATTTTGCGCTAAGCATCTCATGTGTTATTTCATAGATTTCACGAGCCATTATGCTATTCACATTTCATGTATCACACATTCCCTTGCTTTAGTACAATTGAGTGCAGCCATTCATCTATTTGCTATATTTATTAAAGTGAAACAGCCCGTTTAAGAAGCAAAAAGGGACAAAGGTAGTTTGAGATAAAAAGATATAACAAAAGTTTATATTTTTGGTTTATCACTTTCCACTCCCGCCATTCTCGCAGCCATAACTTTGTATATTCATATAGTTTTATGACAAGCTTATCTTTTTGCAGCACAACTTGTAAGTCCTAATGGCTGCATTTAATATTAGGTGCAAGTGGAAAGCAGAAAAAAAATCAAAATGGGGTAATGTAATAATTATCTTTTGCAAAGTAATTGATATGATGAGTTTGTCCTGTTTATTTTATCATATAAAACTGGTTAAATAGAATGAACACTGTAGTATTTATTAATTGGGACAGGAAGGTCTGGCGAGAAGATATGTGTGTTTGTTGTGGCACAATTTCAGCTCGCCTCTGCATGCACCATCACATCTAGTTCCCCATCCCTTGCCACACGCCTTGTCCATTTTAAATGGAGGAAAATATTTTGCAAGTTCTCTGCAAATGGCTGAATTTGGAGTGAACTTATATGTGATCCGTGTGACGGAAAACCACAGTTTTAAATAGCTGGCCTGTAGGTAACTATTTTTAACAGCGAACTGGTGTCAATAACTTCGCTAATACACTGCAACAAAATTTAAATTGAGGCCAGAAATGGCAGTATTTTGAACGCATTTATATGTGACCCATGTGATAGACAAACCACAGTTTTAAATAGCTGGCCTGTAGGTAAGTATTTTTAACAGCAAACTGGTGTCAATAACTTCGATAACACACTGCAACAAAATTTAAATGGAGGCCAGAAATGGCAGAATTTGAAGAGCACTTATATGTGATCCGTGTGATGGACAAACCACAGTTTTAAATAGCTGGACTGTAGGTAACTACTTTTAACAGGAAACTGGTGTCAATAACTGCGCTAACACATAGCAACAAAATTTAAATGAAGGCCACAAACGGCAGTATTTTGAGCGCACTTTTATGTGATCCATGTTACGGACAAACCACAGTTTTAAATAGATGGATTTTTAGCGCTGTAATATGGAAAGGATCTGGCTGTATTCTGCAGTAACAAAAAGCAAAAAATTGTGTTCTCTGGATTGCTATTAAAGCAAATGATCAGGATTAAGATCCCAAAAAATTATTCCTGGCCCCTGATACCTGAGGCTATGTCTAGAAATATCTATAAAAGCAGCAGCAGCAGACAGAACTGGAATGGACACTCTTGCTATATGCACTGAATTCTACCACATACACTGCCTGCCTGCCTAGCACTGATATCTATGCAGCTGTATTGGTCTTCAGAAGGACTGTTAGTTGAGATGAATATGTGTATAATATATTGTGGTATACCTACACTAACTAAGATACAAGCAAATCTCTCCCTAGCTCAGCAGCACATCTCCCTACACTGCCTGATTCCGGAGTAGACTGTGATGAGCATGGCGGTGCCAGGTCTGATATAGACCTGATGACGGTGTGTGGCCCGCCAATCACTGTAATGCCACAGCCAACGTGGCTGCAGCATTAAGGTACCGTCACATTAAGCGACGCTGCAGCGATATAGACAACGATGCCGATCGCTGCAGCGTCGCTGTTTAGTCGATGCGTGTCGCTGGAGAGCTGTCACACAGACAGCTCTCCAGCTACAAACGATGCCGAAGTCCCCGGGTAACCAGGGTAAACATCGGGTTACTAAGCGCAGGGCCGCGCTTAGTAACCCGATGTTTACCCTGGTTACCATTGTAAATGTAAAAAAAACCAAAGACTACATACTTACATTCCGGTGTCTGTAGCGTCCCCCGGCGTCAGCTTCCCTGCACTGTGTAGGCGCCGGCCGTAAAGCAGAGCGGTGACGTCACCGCTGTGCTCTGCTTTATGGCCGGCCGGCGCTGACAGTGCAGGGAAGCTGACACCGGGGGACGCGACAGACACCGGAATGTAAGTATGTAGTGTTTTTTTTTTTTTTTTTACATTTACAATGGTAACCAGGGTAAATATCGGGTTACTAAGCGCGGCCCTGCGCTTAGTAACCCGATGTTTACCCTGGTTACAAGTGAAGACATCGCTGGATCGGCGTCACACACGCCGATTCAGCGATGTCAGCGGGTGATCCATCGACGAAATAAAGTTCTGGCCTTCTAGCTCCAACCAGCGATGTCACAGCAGGATCCTGATCGCTGCTGCGTGTCAAACACAACGATATCGCTATCCAGGACGCTGCAACGTCACGGATCGCTATCGTTATCGTTCTAAAGTTGCTCAGTGTGAAGGTACCTTTACAGTGTGTGGCAGACAATCACTGCATGCTCACTGGCTCTCTAAATAGTGCCAAACATGCAGGGAGGGGACCTGAGCTCCCGCCGAGCAACCCCAGAAATACTCGGCGAGTTCGAAGCATCTCGAGCAGTGAGATACTCAGGCAAGTACCGAGTAGTGGTGAGCATCATCACTAGTACCAGCCTCTGACAAACGCTGTACAGTTTGCTCTGTTCCCAGGCTCCAGTTGCTGAAAGCAGCTCTCATCATTGTCAACTGGTCTCATTGAGATCAGCATTACCAGTCGACAATGATGGGACTTGTATTGAACTCCCGCTGTGTTCCTGCTGTGTAAAATAAAGAATTAAATGAAAAACATGGTGTGGTCTCCAGTTTAATTTTCATAACAAGCAGAGGGAAAGCAGAGGCTTGGGACTGATGTTAATAATCTAGGAAAAGGGACAATATCCCAAAAGTTTCCCAGGTTATTACTAACATAAATAGATATGTAAAATAGGGTGTTTTGTTTTATTTCAAATAAAGAATTGTATTCTTGCTGTGTGTTTATTTCCTAACTTACTATGTAGTTAGTAATGGGGGCGTCTTATAGATGCCTCTCCATTACTAAGCCCTGGGCTTGATATCAACTGACAATACAGAGGTGACATCAACCCCAACCCCTTTGCCCCACATGCCATCACTACAAGGCAAGTGTGAAGAGCAAGGCTAAGCGCCAGATTTGGTGCATCTTATGGATGCGCCATTTTGGGCCGGCTGAAGGCTGATGTTGACAGTCTGAGGGGGGGCAAAATCCCTGGCCCCTTAGTAGGCTATTAATATCAACTCTCAGCTGTCTGTTTAGCCTTTGCTTGCTTGAATTTATATGGGAACCCTACAACATTTTTTTTCTGTGGTACCCGTACATTCACCAGTAAAGGGTAAGCAAACAGCTGTAAGCTGTAATTAATAAGCTGGAAACTTTACGGGATATTGTCCCTTGTCCCAAATTATTAACATTAGCCACCTTCTGTGGGATTTCCTTCATGATAATTACGTGAGAGCCGTGTACATAAGGGAATTTGGGATCCACATCACATTGATTTTAAATACACTGCTAAAAAAAATAAAATGAACACTAAAATCCCACATCCTAGATATCACTGAATGAAATATTCCAGTTGTAAATCTTTCTTTGTTACATAGTGGAATGTGTTGAGAACAATAAAACTTAAAAATGATTAACGTAAATCACAACTTATATCCCATGGAGGTCTAGAGTTGGAATGATGCTCGAAATTAAAGTGGAAAATGAAGTTACAGGCTGATCCAACTTCAGTGGAAATGCCTCAAGACAAGGAAATCATGCTCAGCAGTGTGTGTGGCCTCCACGTGCCTGTATGACCTCCCTACAATGCCTCGGCATGCTCCTGATGAGGCGGCGGATGGTCTCCTGAGGGATCTCCTCCCAGTCCTGGACTAAAGCATCCACCAACTCCTGGAGAGTCTGTGGTGCAATGTGACGTTGGTGGATGGTGCGAGACATGATGTCCCAGATATGTTCAATCGGATTCAGGTCTGGGGAATGGGCGGGCCAGTCCATGGCTTTAATGCCTTCAGCTTGCAGGAACTGCTGAAACACTCCAGCCACATGAGGTCTGGCATTGTCCTGCATTAGGAGGAACCCAGGGCCAACTGCACCAGCATATGGTCTTACAAGGGGTCTGAGGATCTCATCTAGGTACCTAATGGCAATCAGGCTACCTCTGGCGAGCACATGGAGGGCTGTGTGGCCCTCCAAAGAAATGCCACCCCACACTATTACTGACCCACTGCCAAACCGGTCATGCTGAAGGATGTTGCAGGCAGCAGATCGCTCTCCACGGCATCTCCAAACTCTGTCACATGTGCTCAGTGTGAACCTGCTTTCATCTGTGAAGAGCACAGGGCACCAGTGGCGAATTTGCCAATCCTGGTGTTCTGTGGCAAGTACAAAGCATCCTTCACAGTGTTGGACTGTAAGTACAACCCCCATCTGTGGACGTCGGGCACTCAGACTATCCTCATGGAGTCAGTTTCTAACCGTTTGTGCAGACACATGCACATTTGTGGCCTGCTGGAGGTCATTTTGCAGGGCTGTGGCAGTGCTCCTCATGTTCCTCCTTGCACAAAGGCTGAGGTAGCAGTCCTGCTGCTGGGTTCTTGCCCTCCTACGGCCCCCTCCACATCTCCTGGTGTACTGGCCTGTCTCCTGCTAGAGCCTCCAGCCTCTGGACACTATGCTGACAGACACAGGAAACCTTCTTGCCACCGCTCGCATTGATGTGCCATCCTGGATGAGCTGCACTACCTGAGCCACTTGTGTGGGTTGTAGAGTCCGTCTCATGCTACCACGAGTGTAAAAACACAACCAACATTCAAAAGTGACCAAAACATCAGCCAGAAAGCATTGGTACGGAGATGTGGTCTGTGGTCCCCACCTGCAGAACCACTCCTTTATTGAGTGTGTCTTGATAATTGCCAATAATCTCCATCTGTTGTCTGTTCCATTTGCACAACAGCATGTGAAATTGATTGTCAAACAGTGTATCTTCCTAAATGGACAGTTTAATTTCACAGAAGTTTGATTTACTTGGAGTTATATTCTGTTGTTTAAATGTTCCTCTTTATTTTTTTTGAGCATTGTATAAGTAAATGTTTGTGCATACTTAACATAATTGCATAGTGTCATGTAATGGATCAGTGTGCTCAATCTGTGAAACGTAAAAGGAATCTGTCACCTCCTATTTCGCATGTAAACTGCGGCCACCGCCATCAGGGGCTTATCTACAGCATTCTGTACATCCGATGTAACCTGAAAGATAACAAAAACAAGTTAGATTATACTCACGCAGGGGCGGTCCCGGAGCGGTCCGGGCCGACGGGCGTCGCGGTACGGGTTCAGCGCCTACCATCTTTATATGATGATGTCCTCTTCTTTGGTTCCTGCCACAGCTCCTACACAGGCATACTTACTCTGCCCTGTTGAGGGCAGCGTAAAGTACTGCAGTGCGCAGGCGCTGGGCCTCTCTGACCTTTTCCGGTGCCTGCGCCCTGCAGTAGTTTGCTCTGCCCTCAACAGGGCAGATAAAGTACGCCTGCGCAGGAGCCACGGCAGGAAGCAAAGAAGAGGACGTCATCGTATGAAGATGGGAGGCGCCGGACACGGACCAAGACGCCCATTGTACCGGACTGAACTGCGACCGCCCCTGGGTGAGTATAATCTAACTTGTTTTTCTTATCTTTCAGGTTACATCGGGGCTTATCTACAGCATTACAGAATCCTGTAGATACGCCCCTGATGGCGGTGGACGCAGTTTATACACAAACTATGAGGTCACAGATTCCCTTTAAAGTGTGTACTATTTTAAAACAAAATAATAATGGATGAGAGGACATAATTAAATAATGCAAAAAGTAGAAATCCCAGTTATACTTGTTGTCCAGTCTAAAATGACAAGTCTGCAGTCACTCTACTTGACTGCAACCTTGTGACTACTCGGAGTTTATGCACTGCGGAACGGTGGTCACACGGCCGCAAGTATGTGGAATGCATACTCCCAGCCACATTCCAACAAAATGGGTGCAGAATTTCCTAATACACTTGCATTACGCACACCAGGAACAGCCTAGTCAGATTCTGGCACTGACACCGGAGAATCCTCACAGCGTGCAGTGCGTGTGCTGAAGGGATTCATAAGTCGGCTGTCCCACAGAGAGACTGACGACTTTTTGTTTCATACCGGACAACCCCTTTAATACAGACATATACTGTATGTATATATGTGTGTATTATATTTATCATGACAATTTGTAGATATATGTTCTCACTTCTAGTTAATCAAATTCTTTTCAGAGTCAGGCTATTAGTTCGTCAATTAGACACCATTTAGTTCTGTAATATAAAGCAAGAAAACAGAGGAAAATGTGTTGCAGACTCATACACTGTTAATGAGCCTTAACTGGACTCTTTGCTGATGCAGCCCAAATCAATATGTCTGCCAATACAAAGTGTCTCTACAAGGTGTCAATTACACCCCATCTCAAAAAGTCTGATGGGTGCAGCCTTGAGGATCCAAAATTAGAGCTAGACTGAATGCTGACAGGAGGAATTACTTGGTTTCCCCTTGGCTCTAGGGAAAACATAGTCTGTTAATATGGAGGGGGAGGAGAGGATGAAAACATAGGGGCGCATGACGCGTGCGTCGCCGCTGCGTCGCCCGACGCTAGCGCGACGCACACTAGCCGAACGCTAGTGTGAACGTAGCCTTAGGTAGTAAAAATGGCTGCAGGATTGTAAACTAATATGTTGTAAAGAGAAAAAATACTCTAAGTGTTGTATGGTCAGTTTTCTTTCTTGTTTTTTATTGATTCTATTTCATTCTTTTTTATTATATATTTAATAAAATGATACAGGGATTGTCTGGTGAAATTTCTGGCAAGTAAAGCAGCTTGCCGAATTCTTACAGCTTACTGGTTCACTTGCCAGTTAGAGCGGTCATTGTATGACCACAAGTATGGGTGACGCCCCAGGGTCCTGGTCATCACAGTGGCATTGCTTTCCTAACGGGGAGAGTGATGTCACACTTGGAAGCGATGAAGAATTCTATTTATCAGGTAATCAAAATGCACACAACATGTATCATACAATTATTAGGTTCTGTAGAAGGACGTAGATCTGGGGATTTATTATGATGGAATATAGGCTGAACTGGATGGACAAATGTCTTTTTTTCGGCCTTACTAACTATGTTACTATGTTACTATGTTACTATGTTCACTCTCCAGGCCAGAAGGCGGAGCTCTCAACCTGGATTAAGGGGAACTTCCCTATATTCTGGTCTGGAGGGAAAGGAAGTGAGGCAGTCTGTCAGAGGAAAGAGCAGTCAGACATTGAGTGTCGGAAGGACTGAAAGGGCCGTGTAGCCAGAGTTGTTACAGCTCCTGGAGAAAGAGAGAGAATACGAAAGGAAGAATATTGTTTAGTGAGCGTGCAGGAGAGCGAAGCACAGGAGAGTGACATTTGGGGAGGACAGCTGCGACTGGGCTACCTCCCTGACAGAGTGCAGATTACCGATGTCATGGTTTACTGTGCTCTCGGGTCAGGTAGTTGCAGGGTTAACTCAAATGGCCTCTTTCTGGGTCCTGGGAGGCTTTTTATAGCCTCACTGTGAGGTCAATCCTTGTCGTTTATACTCTGACCCTTGGCTGAGTGTGTCTGACCCTGGTGTTCTTCTGCTTTGTGCAAGTACTTAAGTCTGTCTGTTTGGTTTCTGATCTGAATCTGTCCCTGTTGCGATTCCTGCCTGCTGTTTCTGTACCGTCTATTGCCCGTTCTGGTTTTCTGATCTCTTGCTACGTCCTGACTATTCGTCTGACTGCCACTTTGTACTGCGTCGCCCTTTCCGTGTATGACCCCCGCCTGTCCGACCTGAGTTCCCCTCTGCTCTACTTCAGATTCCCTGTAAAATCCTGCACTCATCTCCAGCAGCAGGGCGCTAAGCTCCGCCCCCTGTGGTCACACGATCGTAGGTCCTTCTGGTCTCTACCATACTCAGCACACTGCTCAGGTACCGTCTGACTGAGTTTTCCTTGTGGTATCTGACCCCGGGCTCTCCCGCAGTGTGGGTGAGTCACCTTGTTCAGCCGTGGCAGTGCGCCGGTGCTGACAAGATCCTGACAACCAGTAGCCGGAAGACCGAGGTTGTGAGGGACTCTATGACTTACAGCAGAAACCGTCGGGACAGCTGGATTACACATCACCTATCTGCCCTAATACCCAGGAGGCACAGTGGCACATAGAGCCCGGGTTGTGATAGAGACCCTGTAAAAAGGCTCGAGTCACCTGTCACACGGGTATGTGTCCCACCTTTATGGAGGACAGAGAGAACTGTTAGGACCTTATCAGAAGCCATAGGCAGTAAGTAACTACAATACCACCACGCTATGAGGAAGGCTTTTAACTCCACCTGGTAAGGGGAACTCTGAATTCGCTTCCAAGCCGGCCAGACCCTGCCTGTACCTGTGATCTGGTGCCCTGGACTGCAGTTGCCTGAAGCTTCAGTAAACCAAGTAAAGAGACTGCAAACCTGTGTCCTCGTTTTTACTGCACCATTCACCATCTTCACCTATACACTGGGAGCCCTGGGGACCTACTTCACATGTGGGAAGTTATACCATTTAGCTGCCATAACATCACCGCAGCGGACCCCTTTAAGCAGCGTCAGTCCCCACTGACCGAATACCACAGGTGGCGTCATGAACACAAACTTTATTCAATTCCCTTTTATATGGGCACCCAGGGCAACAGACCGGGTCGCCGCCGTGACACATCCCCTTAAGTACCGGATCCGGTACTGAGTACCCCACAGCCCTGGCGGGCGTTCCATATGCGTCTTGCATAGCTACGGTCATGTGCCGACTAGATTCTTATCCACTTTTCTAAATTTTCTATTAAGATTTGGGAAGCTGCAGTGCTTGCTAGAAATTTCTACAAGGAAGGATAACCCCTTAAAGAATATACAGTGGGCAAAATAAGTATTTGATCCTTTGCTGATTTTCTAAGTTTACCCACTGACAAAGACAGGAACAGTCTATAATTTTAAGGGTAGGTTAATTTTAACATTGAGAGATAGAATATCAAAAACAAAATCCAGAAAATCACATTGTATAAATTATATAAATTTATTTGCATTTTACAGTATTTGATCCCTCTGGCAAAAAACACTTAATACTTGGTGGCAAAACCCTTGTTGGCAAGCACAGCAGTCAGATGTTCTTTGTAGTCGATGATGGGGTTTGTGCACATGTCGGGAGGAATTTTGGTCCACTCCTCTTTGCAGATCATCTCTAAATCATTAAGATTTTGAGGCTGTCACCTGGCAACTCATAGCTTCAACTCCTACTATAAGTTTTCTATTGGATTAAGGTCTGGATACTGGCTAGGCCACTCCATGAACTTAATGTGCTTCGTTTTTAGCCATTCCTTTGTTGCCTTGACTGTATGTTTTGGGTCATTGTCTTGTTGGAAGACCCAGCCACAACCCATTTTTTATGTCCTGGCAGAGGGAAGGAGGTTGTCACTTAGGATGTAACGGTACATGGCTCCATCCATTCTCCCATTGTTGCGGTGAACTAGTCCTGTGCACTAAGCTGAGAAACACCTCCAAAACATAATGTTTCCACCTCCATGCTTGACAGTGGAGACAGTGATCTTTGGGTCATAGGCAGCATTTCTCTTCCTTCAAACACGGAGAGTTGAGTTAATGCCAAAGACCTCAATCTTTCTCTCATCTGACTACAGGACCTTTTCCCAATCACTTACAGAATCATCCAGGTGTTCATTGGCAAACTTCAGATAGGTCTGCACATGTGCCTTCTTGAGCTGGTGGGCCTTGCGGGCACTGTAGGATTTTAAACCTTTACGGCGTAATGTGTTACCTATGGTTTTCTTGGTGATGGTGGTCCCAGCTACCTTGAGATCATTAAAAAGTTCCCCCCATGTAGGTTTAGGCTGATATCTCACTTTCCTCATGATCAAGGATACCCAACGAGGTGAGATTTTACATGGTGCTCCAGATCGATGTAGATTGACAGTCATTTTGTATTTCTTCCATTGTCTCCTCACCCAGTGCCCTACTTATGGTTTTGTAGCCCATTCCAGCTTTGTGCAGGTCTATGATCTTGTCCCAGACATCCTTATAAAGCTCTTTGGTCTTGCCATTTTGTAGAAGTTAAAGTCTGACAATTAATTGAGTTTGTGGACAGGATACTTTTATAAAGGTGACTATGTAAGACAGTTGTCATTAATGCAGGTAACGAGTTGATTAGGAGCGTCTAACTTGTCTGTAGGAGACAGAACTCTTAATGGTTTATAGGGGGATCAAATACTTATTTCTCACTGCAAAATGCAAATAAATTTATATAATTTATACAATGTGATTTTCTGGATTTTATTTTTGAAATTCTATATCTCAATGTTAAAATTAACCTACCTTTAACCCCTTTCTGCCATCGGACGTACTATTCCGTCCATGTGGGGTGGGCCCTACTTCCCAAGGACAGAATAGTACGTCCAGAGCGATCGGCCGCGCTCACGGGGGGAGCGCGGCCGATCGCAGCCGGGTGTCAGCTGCCTATCGCAGATGACATCCGGCACTATGTGCCAGGAGCGGTCACGGACCGCCCCCGGCACATTAACCCCGGCACACCGTGATCAAACATGTGCCGGCGGTACAGGGAAGCATCGCACAGGGAGGGGGCTCCCTGCGTGCTTCAATGAGCCCCCCACAGCAACGCGATGTGATCGCGTTGCTTCGAGGGTCTGCCTACCTCCCTCCCTGCTCCAGGCCCGGATCCAAGATGGCCGCGGCATCCGGGTCCTGCAGGGAGGGAGGTGGCTTTACAGAGCCTGCTCAGAGCAGGCACTGTGAAGCCTGCAGTCCTGTAAGTGAGATCGGTGATCTGACAGAGTGATGTGCACACTGTCAGATCACCGATCTGTGATGTCCCCCCCTGGGACAAAGTTAAAAAAAAAATTTCCACACGTGTAAAAAAAAAAAAAAAAAAAACCTAAATAATGAAAAAAATATATATATTATTTCCATAAATTCATTTCTTTATCTAAATAAAAAAAAAACAATAAAAGTACACATATTTAGTATCGCCGCGCCCGTAACGACCCCACCTATAAAACTATATCACTAGTTAACCCCTTCAGTAAACACCGTAAGAAAAAAAAAAAAACGAGGCAAAAAACAACGCTTTATTATCATACCGCCGAACAAAAAGTGGACTAACACGCGATCAAAAAGACAGATATAAATAACCATGGTACCGCTGAAAGCGTCATCTTGTCCCGCAAAAAACGAGCTGCCATACAGCATCATCAGCAAAAAAATAAAAAAGTTATAATCCTCAGAATAGAGCGATGTAAAAATAATTATTTTTTCTATAAAATAGTTTTTATCGTATAAAAGCGCCAAAACATTAAAAAAATGATATAAATGAGGTATCGCTGTAATCGTACTGACCCGAAGAATAAAACTGCTTTATCCATTTTACCAAACGCGGAACGGTATAAACGCCTCCCCCAAAAGAAATTCATGAATAGCTGGTTTTTGGTCATTCTGCCTCACAAAAATCGGAATAAAAAGCGATTTTTATTCGCCCGAAAATGTTACCAATAAAAACGTCAACTCGTCCCACAAAAAAACAAGACCTCACATGATTCTGTGGACCAAAATATGGAAAAATTATAGCTCTCAAAATGTGGTAACGCAAAAAATATTTTTTGCAATAAAAAGCGTCTTTTAGTGTGTGACGGCTGCCAATCATAAAAATCCGCTAAAAAACCCACTATAAAAGTAAATCAAACCCCCCTTCATCACCCCCTTAGTTAGGGAAAAATTAAAAAATGTATTTATTTCCATTCTCCCATTAGGGTTAGGGCTAGGGGTAGGGCTAGGATTAGGGCTAGGGTTAGGGCTAGGGTTAGGGCTAGGGTTGGGGCTAGGGTTAGGGCTAGGTTAAGGCTACAGTTAGGGTTGGGGCTAAAGTTAGGGTTAGGATTACATTTACGGTTGGGAATACGGTTGGGATTAGGGTTAGGGGTGTGTCTGGGTTAGAGGTGTGGTTAGGGTTACCGTTGGGATTAGGGTTAGAGGTGTGTTTGGATTAGGGTTTCAGTTATAATTGGGGGGTTTCCACTGTTTAGGCACATCAGGGGCTCTCCAAACGCGACATGGCGTCCGATCTCAATTCCAGCCAATTCTGCGTTGAAAAAGTAAAACAGTGCTCCTTCCCTTCCGAGCCCTCCCATGCGCCCAAACAGGGGTTTACCCCAACATATGGGGTATCAGCGTACTCAGGACAAATTGGACAATAACTTTTGGGGTCCAATTTCTCCTGTTACCCTTGGGAAAATACAAAACTGGGGGCTAAAAAATCATTCACGGCTCTGCGATATAAACTGTAGTGAAACACTTGGGGGTTCAAAGTTCTCACAACACATCTAGATAAGTTCCTTGGGGGTTCTAGTTTCCAATATGGGGTCACTTGTGGGGGGTTTCTACTGTTTAGGTACATATGGGGCTCTGCAAACGCAATGTGACGCCTGCAGACCAATCCATCTAAGTCTGCATTCGAAATGATGCTCCTTCCCTTCTGAGCTCTGCCATGTGCCCAAACGGTGGTTCCCCCCCACATATGGGGTATCAGGGCACTCAGGACAAATTGGACAACAACTTTTGGGGTCCAATTTCTCCTGTTACCGTTGGGAAAATACAAAACTGGGGGCTAAAAAATAATTTTTGTGGGAAAAAATTTTTGTTTTATTTTTACGGCTCTGCATTATAAACTTCTGTGAAGCCCTTGGTGGGTCAAAGTGCTCACCACACATCTAGATAAGTTCCTTAGTGGGTCTACTTTCCAAAATGGTGTCACTTGTGGGGGTTTCAATGTTTAGGCACATCAGTGGCTCTCCAAACGCAACATGGCGTCCCATCTCAATTCCTGTCAATTTTGCATTGAAAAGTCAAACGGCGCTCCTTCCCTTCCGTGCTCTCCCATGCGCCCAAACAGTGGTTTACCCCCACATATGGGGTATCAGCGTACTCAGGACAAATTGTACAACAACGTTTGTGGTCCAATTTCTTCTCTTACCCTTGGGGAAATAAAAAATTGGGGGCGAAAGATAATTTGTGTGAAAAAAACGATTTTTTATTTTTACGGTTCTGCATTATAAACTTCTGTGAAGCACTTGGTGGGTCAAAGTGCTCACCACACCTCTAGATAAGTTCCTTAGGGGGTCTACTTTCCAAAATGGTGTCACTTGTGGGGGGTTTCAATGTTTAGGCACATCAGTGGCTCTCCAAACGCAACATGGCGTCCCATCTCAATTCCAGTCAATTTTGCATTAAAAAGTCAAATGGCGCTCCTTCGCTTCCAAGCTCTGTCATGCACCCAAACAGTGGTTTACCTCCACTTATGGGGTATCGGCGTACTCAGGACAAATTGTACAGCAAGGTTTGGGGTCCATTTTCTCCTGTTACCCTTGGTAAAATAAAACAAATTGGAGTTGAAATAAATTTTTTTGTGAAAAAAAGTTAAATGTTCATTTTTATTTAAACATTCCAAAAATTCCTGTGAAACACCTGAAAGGTTAATAAACTTCTTGAATGAGGTTTTGAGCACCTTGAGGGGTGCAGTTTTTAGAATGGTGTCACACTTGGGTATTTTCCATCATATAGACCCCTCAAAATGACTTCAAATGAGATGTGGTCCCTAAAAAAAATGGTGTTGTAAAAATGAGAAATTGCTGGTCAACTTTTAACCCTTATAACTCCCTAACAAAAAAAAATTTTGGTTCCAAAATTGTGCTGATGTAAAGTAGACATGTGGGAAATGTTACCTATTAAGTATTTTGTGTGACATATCTCTGTGATTTAATTGCATAAAAATTCAAAGTTGGAAAATTGCGAAATTTTAAAAATTTTCGCCAAATTTCCTTTTTTTTCACAAATAAACGCAGGTACTATCAAAGAAATTTTACCACTATCATGAAGTACAATATGTCTCGAGAAAATGTCAGAATCATCGGGATCCGTTGAAGTGTTCTAGAGTTATAACCAGTGGACAGTGGTCAGAATTGTAAAAATTGGCCCGGTCCATAACGTGCAAACCACCCTTGGGGGTAAAATTATAGACTGTTCATGTCTTTGTCAGTTGGCAAGCTTACAAAATCAGGAAGGGATCAAATACTTATTTCCCCCACTGTATGCACACAGTTTTTTCAAGATGGTCAAAAATGAGTTTTCTAGTGGAAATCGTTGTTGTGAAAGCTCCTTAACTTGATAACTTTTCATTTTTTAAAGTGCCTCTTAGGGAATTTTGGCACCCAGGATCCTTTTTTATATATATATGTATAAACACTGCTCAAAAATAAAGACAACACTAAAATCCCACATCCTAGATACCACTGAATGAAATATTCCAGTTGTAAATCTTTATTCATTACATAGTGGAATGTGTTGAGAACAATAAAACCTAAAAATGATCAACGTAAATCACAACTAATATCCCACGGAGGTCTGGAGTTGGAATGATGCTTAAAATCAAAGTGGAAAATGAAGTTACAGGCTAATCCAACTTCAGTGGAAATGCCTCAAGACAAGGAAATCATGCTCAGTAGTGTGTGTGTGGCCTCCACGTGCCTGTATGACCTCCCTACAATGCCTGGGCATGCTCCTGATGCGGCGATGGATGGTCTCCTGAAGCATCTCCTCCCAGACCTGGTCTAAAGCATCCGCCATCTCCTGGACAGTCTGTGGTGCAACGTGACGTTGGTGGATGGTGGGAGTCATGATGTCCCAGATGTGTTCAATCAGATTCAGGTTTGGGGAATGGGCAGGCCAGTCCATAGCTTCAATGCCTTCAGCTTGCAGGAACTGCTGACATACTCCAGCCACATGAGGTCTGGCATTGTCCTGCATTAGGAGGAACCCAGGGCTAACCGCACCAGCATATGGTCTCACAAGGGGTCTGAGGATCTCATCTCGGTACCTAATGGCAGTCAGGCTACCTCTGGCGAGCACATGGAGGGCTGTGCGGCCCTCCAAAGAAATGCCACCCCACACCATTACTGACCCACTGCCAAACTGGTCATGCTGAAGGATGTTGCAGGCAGCAGATCGCTCTCCACGGCATCTCCAAACTCTGTCACATGTGCTCAGTGTGAACCTACTTTCATCTGTGCAGAGCACAGGGCGCCAGTGGCGAATTTGCCAATCCTGGTGTTCTGTGGCAAGTGCAAAGCATCCTTCACAGTGTTGGGCTGTGAGTACAACCCCCATCTGTGGACGTCGGGCGCTCAGACCATCCTCATGGAGTCAGTTTCTAACCGTTTGTGCAGACATATGCACATTTGTGGCCTGCTGGAGGTCATTTTGCAGGGCTGTGGCAGTGCTCATGTTCCTCCTTGCACAAAGGCTGAGGTAGCGGTCCTGCTGCTGGGTTGTTGCCCTCCTACGGCCCCCTCCACGTCTCCTGGTGTACAGGCCTATCTCCTGGTAGAGCCTCCAGCCTCTGGACACTATGCTGAAAGACACAGGAAACCTTCTTGCCACAGCTCGCATTGATGTGCCAACCTGGATGAGCTGCACTACCTGAGCCACTTGTGTAGGTTGTAGAGTCCTTCTCATGCTACCATGAGTGTGAAAGCACAACCAACATTCTAAAGTGACCAAAACATCAGCCAGAAAGCATTGGTACTAAGATGTGGTCTGTGGCCCAACCTGCAGAACCATTCCCTTATCGAGTGTGTCTTGATAATTGCCAATAATTTCCATCTGTTATCTATTCCATTTGCACAACAGCATGTGAAATTGATTGTCCATCAGTGTTGCTTCCTAACTGTACAGTTTGATTTCACAGAAGTTTGATTTACTTGGAGTTATATTCTGTTGTTTAAGTGTTCCCTTTATTTTTTTGAGCAGTGTATATACACAGGTGCATCTCACAAAATTAGAACATCAAAAAGTTAATTTATTTCAGTACTTCAATACAAAAAGTGAAACTCAATTACCGTATATACTCGAGTACAAGCCGAGATTGTCAGCCCAAATTTTTGGGCTGAAAGTGCCCCTCTCGGCTTATACTCGAGTCACGGTCGGCGGTGGGGTCGGCGGGTGAGGGCGCTGAGGCATACTTACCTAGTCCCAGCGATCCTGGCGCTCCCCCTGCCGTCCCACGGTCTTCGGTGCTGCAGTTCTTCCTCTATCAGCGGTCACGTGGGACCGCTCATTAGAGAAATGAATAAGCGGCTCCACCTCCCATAGGGGTGGAGCCGCCTATTCATTTATCTAATCAGCGGTAACGGTGACCGCTGATAGAGGAAGAAGCTGCGGCACCGAAGACAGCTGTCCGGGAGAAGGAGCCGGAAGCCAGGACCAGGTAAGTATGTAATATTCACCTGTCCGCGTTCCAGCCGCCGGGCGCCGCTCCATCTTCCCAGCGTCTCTGCGCTCTGACTGTTCAGGTCAGAGGGCGCGATGACGCATATAGTGTGCGCGGCGCCCTCTGCCTGATCAGTCAGAGCGGAGACGCCGGGACGAGACGCGGAACGAGATGCCGGAAGCTGCAAGCAAGAAAGGTGAGTATGTGTTTTTTTTTTTTACTGCAGCAGCAGCAGCAGCGACAATGGCAGAGCTTTCTATGGGGCAATATGAACGGTGCAAGAGCACTATATGGGGCAGAGCTTTCTATGGGGCAATATGAACGGTGCAAGAGCACTATATGGGGCAGAGCTTTCTATGGGGCAATATGAACGATGCAAGAGCACTATATGGGGCAGAGCTTTCTATGGGGCAATATGAACGGTGCAAGAGCACTATATGTGGCAGAGCTTTCTATGGGGCAATATGAACGGTGCAAGAGCACTATATGGGGCAGAGCTTTCTATGGGGCAATATGAACGGTGCAAGAGCACTATATGGGGCAGAGCTTTCTATGGGCCAATATGAATGGTGCAAGAGCACTATATGGGGCAGAGCTTTCTATGGGGCAATATGAACAGTGCAAGAGCACTATATGGGGCAGAGCTTTCTATGGGGCAATATGAACAGTGCAAGAGCACTATATGGGGCAGAGCTTTCTATGGGGCAATATGAACAGTGCAATATGAACGGTGCAAGAGCACTATACGGGGCAGAGTTTTCTATGGGGCAATATGAACGGTGCAGAGCACTATATGGGGCAGAGCTTTCTATGGGGCAATATGAACGGTGCAAGAGCACTATATGGGGCAGAGCTATAGGGCAATAATGAACGGTGCAGAGCACTATATGGGGCACAGCTATAGGGCAATAATGAACGGTGCAGAGCACTATATGGGGCACAGCTATAGGGCAATAATGAACGGTGCAGAGCACTATATGGGGCACAGCTATAGGGCAATAATGAACGGTGCAGAGCACTATATGGGGCACAGCTATAGGGCAATAATGAACGGTGCAGAGCACTATATGGGGCACAGCTATAGGGCAATAATGAACGGCGCAGAGCACTATATGGCACAGCTATGGGGAAATAATGATCTATTTTTATTATTGAAATTCACCGATAGCTGCTGCATTTCCACCCTAGGCTTATACTCGAGTCAATAAGTTTTCCCAGTTTTTTGTGGCAAAATTAGGGGGGTCGGCTTATACTCGGGTCGGCTTATACTCGAGTATATACAGTATATAGCGTCATTGCAAACAGAGTGATCTATTTCAAGTGTTTATTTCTGTTAATGTTGATGATTATGGCTTACAGCCAATGAAAACCCAAAAGTCTTTATCTCAGTAAATTAGAATACTTTATATTACCGGCTTGAAAAATGATTTTAAAATCCAAAGTTTTGCCCTACTGAAATGTATGTTCAGTAAATGCACTCAATACTTGGTCGGGGCTCAATTACTGCATCAACGTGGCGTGGCATGGAGGCGATCAGCCTGTGGCACTGCTGAGGTGTTATGGAAGACCAGGTGGCTTTGATAGCAGCCTTCAGCTCGTTTGCATTGTGGGGTCTGGTGTCTCATCTTTCTCATGACAATACCGCTAAAATTTCCTGGTAGACGGCTGACTTTGGTCTTGATAAAACACAGTGGACCTACACCAGCAGATGACATGGCTCCCCAAACCATCACTGATTGTGGAAAATTCACACTAGACCTCAAGCATCTTGGATTGTGTGCCTCTCCACTCTTCCTCCAGACTCTGGGACCTTGATTTCCAAATGAAACGCAAAATTTACTTTCATCTGAAAACAACACCTTGGACTACTGAGCAACAGTCGAGTTCTTTTACCCGATGTTTACCCTAGTTACCAGTTAAGACATCGCTGAATCGGCGTCACACACTCCGATTCAGCGATGTCTGCAGGGAGTCCAGCGACGAAATAAAGTGCTGGACTTTCTGCAGCGACCAACGACATCACAGCAGGATCCTGATCGCTGCTGCGTGTCAAACTGAACGATATCGCTAGCCCTGACGATGCAACGTCACGGATTGCTAGCGATATCGTTCAGTGTGAAGGTATCTTAAGGCACCTTTTTAAACCCCTAGGAAGCCTTTGCAGGTGTTTTTTGTTTATTATTCTAATTTACTGAGATAATGACTTTTGGATTTTCATTGGCTGTAAGCCATAATCATCAACATTAACAGAAATAAACACTTGACACAGATCATTCTGTTTGTAATGACTCTTTATAATAGATGATTTTCACTTTTTGTATTGAAGAACTGAAATAAATTAGCTTTTTGATGATATTCTAATTTTGTGAGAAGCACTTGTATATCCACTGCTCAAAAAATAAAGGGAACATTAAATTACAACATTCTAGATATCGCTGAATTAAATATTGCAGTTGCAAATTTTTATTCATTACATAGTGGAATGTGTTGAGAACAATAAAACATAAAAATGGTCAATGTAAATGAAAATTAATATGCAGTGGAGGTCTGGATTTGGAATGATAGTAAAAAAAAATGGAAAATCAAACTACAGGCTTATCCAACTTCAGTGGAATTGCCTCAAGACAAAGAAATGATGTTCAGTGGTGTGTATGATTTCCACGTGCTTGTGTGACGTCCCTACAATGCCTGGGCATGCTCCTGATGAGGTGGTGGATATACTCCTGAGGGATTTCCTCCCAGACCGAGATTAAAGCATCAGTCAACTCCTGGACAATCTGTGGTGCATCTTTGATCGATGAAACGAGACATGATGTCCAGGATGTGCTTGATTGGACTTAAGTCTAGGGAACAGGCAGGCCAGATCATAGAATCAATTCCTTCATCATGTAGGAATTGCTGACACATTTCAGCTTAAGCCACATGAGGCATAGCATTGTCCTGCATCAGAAGGAACCCAGGGCCCACTGCACCTGTATATGGTCTCACAATGGGTGTGAGGATCTCATCCCACTACCTAATGGCAGTCTCGGGGTGCCTCTGGCTAGCACATGAAGAGCTGGGTGGCTCTCCAAAGAATTGACTCCTTACACCATTACTGACCCACTGCCAAACCAGTCAGGCTGGAGGATGTTGCAGGCAGCAGAACGTTCTTCATGGTGTCTCCAGACTCTGTCACATGTGCTACAATCCTCCCTGTTTCCTCTAATCTAGCACCCCTTTAATCGATCCTTCAGGCTAGAGCTACAAGAGGTACGTGACAGCAAAACACTAAAATCACAAAAATACATGGCAACATTCGATGTAATAATTTCTTATGGTGTCAGTCTGCAACATGCTGCAACTGTGATCCAGAGTCGCAAATGTTTAGCATCTGTTGAATTTTCTTTCTGCCACTGATCAGAAGTCATAGACAGGGCGGGACTGGCCATCTGGTAATTATTGCAAATGCCAGATGGGCCAGTGCCGGCAATGGGCCACTATTCACTTCATTGACGCACATGCAAACCTCCACTCTGACATCCTATTTGTTCTATTTACATCCCTGCGCTGCACAGAGATTAACTCCTGCAGTGACTTGACCTCTGATTCTTCCTATCTTCGTTCAGTATTTGAAGGAGAAAGGTATGGGTGATGCTGATGCAGACAGTCAGCGTAATAATTATTAGAGACTTAACCAGCCCAGCAAGAGGAGACAGAAGAGCAGTGTGGTGACAATTGGGCTCAGGTGAGTTCTACAGACTAGATGCCCCCCCACATTCAGGCCTGTGATGAGAGCTTCTCAGAGTGTGAGTTTCTCCAGCTCCTGCCTGTTCTGCTGCTAGCCTCTCACTCTTCTTTTCACTGTCCTATGTTTATAGATGTTACTAGCTATTGAACCCGTTCTACGCCCGGGTGGCGAGCATTTATATTGGTATATGGTCTCCATCATGTGCTGCTGCCATCCTGCGCCCGTTTTGCCATGTGCTGCTCCCATCCTGCGCCCCCGTTCTGTCATGCGCTGCTGCCATCCTGCGCCCGTTCTGTCATGTGCTGCTCCCATCCTGCTGCCATCCTGCGCCCGTTATGTCATGCGCTGCTGCCATCCTGCGCCCGTTCTGTCATGTGCTGCTGCCATCCTGCGCCCGTTCTGTCATGTGCTGCTCCCATCCTGCGCCCCCGTTCTGTCATGCGCTGCTGCCATCCTGCGCCCGTTCTGTCATGTGCTGCTCCCATCCTGCTGCCATCCTGCGCCCGTTATGTCATGCGCTGCTGCCATCCTGCGCCCGTTGTCATGTGCTGCTCCCATCCTGCGCCCGTTCTGTCATGTGCTGCTGCCATCCTGCGCCCGTTCTGTCATGCGCTGCTGCCATCCTGCGCCCGTTCTGTCATGTGCTGCTCCCATCCTGCGCCCGTTCTGTCATGTGCTGCTCCCATCCTGCGCCCCCGTTCTGTCATGCGCTGCTGCCATCCTGCGCCCGTTCTGTCATGTGCTGCTCCCATCCTGCTGCCATCCTGCGCCCGTCATGTCATGCGCAGCTGCCATCCTGCGCCCGTTCTGTCATGTGCTGCTGCCATCCTGCGCCCGTTCTGTCATGTGCTGCTGCCATCCTGCGCCCGTTCTGTCATGTGCTGCTGCCATCCTGCGCCCGTTCTGTCATGTGCTGCTCCCATCCTGCGCCCCCGTTCTGTCATGCGCTGCTGCCATCCTGCGCCCGTTCTGTCATGTGCTGCTCCCATCCTGCTGCCATCCTGCGCCCGTTATGTCATGCGCTGCTGCCATCCTGCGCCCGTTGTCATGTGCTGCTCCCATCCTGCGCCCGTTCTGTCATGTGCTGCTGCCATCCTGCGCCCGTTCTGTCATGTGCTGCTGCCATCCTGCGCCCGTTCTGTCATGCGCTGCTGCCATCCTGCGCCCGTTCTGTCATGTGCTGCTCCCATCCTGCGCCCGTTCTGTCATGTGCTGCTCCCATCCTGCGCCCCCGTTCTGTCATGCGCTGCTGCCATCCTGCGCCCGTTCTGTCATGTGCTGCTCCCATCCTGCTGCCATCCTGCGCCCGTCATGTCATGCGCAGCTGCCATCCTGCGCCCGTTCTGTCATGTGCTGCTGCCATCCTGCGCCCGTTCTGTCATGTGCTGCTGCCATCCTGCGCCCGTTCTGTCATGTGCTGCTGCCATCCTGCGCCCGTTCTGTCATGTGCTGCTCCCATCCTGCGCCCCCGTTCTGTCATGCGCTGCTGCCATCCTGCGCCCGTTCTGTCATGTGCTGCTCCCATCCTGCGCCCGTTATGTCATGCGCTGCTGCCATCCTGCGCCCGTTCTGTCATGTGCTGCTGCCATCCTGCGCCCGTTCTGTCATGTGCTGCTGCCATCCTGCGCCCGTTCTGTCATGCGCTGCTGCCATCCTGCGCCCGTTCTGTCATGTGCTGCTCCCATCCTGCTGCCATCCTGCGCCCGTTATGTCATGCGCTGCTGCCATCCTGCGCCCGTTCTGTCATGCGCTGCTGCCATCCTGCACCCGTTCTGTCATGCGCTGCTGCCATCCTGCGCCCGTTTTGTCATGAGCTGCTGCCATCCTGCGCCCGTTCTGTCATGCGCTGCTGCCATCCTGCGCCCGTTCTGTCATGCGCTGCTGCCATCCTGCGCCCGTTCTGTCATGTGCTGCTCCCATCCTGCGCCACTATTGTATTATATGCCCCCGTATGCTGCTGCCATATAAAAAAAAAAAATACCATACTCCCCTATCGTCCGGCTCCACTGCAGGTGTGTGTTCAAGAAAATGGCGCCGGAAAGCGCGGACTGCGCAGACGCCGATTCCGGCAGCAGGAATCGGCGCCTGCATAGTCCGCGCTCTCCGGCGCCATTTTCTTGAAGACACACCTGCAGTGGAGCCGGAGTGTGTCTTCAAGAAAATGGCGCCGGAAGGCGCGGACTGCGCAGGCGCCGATTCCGGCCGCAGGAATCGGCGCCTGCGCAGTCCGCGCTTTCCGGCGCCATTTTCTTGAACACACACTCCGGCTCCTCTGCCTGTGACTGGACTATGTCACAGCAGAGGAGCCGGAGACGGAGCCGCACGCAGCGCTGGAACGGAGGACAGGTGACTATACTTACCCTCCCTCCTGGCGCGTCCACGGTCCCTGACTCTCCGGTGGAGATCGCGGTATGCGTTCAGTGCTTACGCATACCGCGATCTCCTGGGAGCGTCACTCTGTGGGGGCCAGACTGCGCCGGCGCTTGCGCCTGCGCAGTCTATAAAGGCTTCGGACAGAGTGACGCTCCCAGCGTTATATTATAGATCTGCACAATACAATGGATTTTACTTTTTTGCTGCCTCCCTGCAGCTGACTTGGGGTATGTGCACACGTCAGGATTTCTTGCAGAAATTTTCCTGACAAAAACCGGACATTTCTGCCAGAAATCCGCATGCGTTTTTTTCATGTGTTTTTGGTGCATTTTTTGTGCGGTTTTTTCCAAATGCATAGATTAGCGGGAAAAACGCAGAAAATCCTCAAAATTAATGCTGCATTTTTACAGCTATCCGCTTTTTTCGTGGAAAAAAAAACGCATCATATGCACCAAACATGCAGAATGCATTCTAAATGATAGGATGCATAATGTATGCGTTTTTAATGAGTTTTTATAGCGCTTTTATCGTGAAAAAACCTGAACGTGTGCACATACCCTTAGAGAACTGTGTTTTCGCTAGGTAGATGGCTGATACTGTCAGTTGACATCAAGCCCAGGGAATAGTAATGGAGAGGTGTCATAGTTTATATTGTAAAAAATACATAGCCAGAATAAAATCCTTTATTTGAAATAAAAACTCCCCACCCTCTTTTACTCATTTATTCACAAAAAAATAAAAATAAAAAAACAAAGTTATACTCACCTTTCTGCCAATAATCCATTCGTGCCCATGTCCCACTGTAAAAGACAAAAAAAAATAAAACACCATATTCATCACCTGTTCAACGATAGTACATTAATGGCCATATCCCGTGATTATATGGACGATTTAGAGAGCAGTCACATCAGTGATGCGACCACTCTTCACGCCAGCTGGAACACACTGAGACAGCAGCGTAATTACACTCCTGCAGTATGTAGCACTGCCGCGAGAATTGCCAACGGAATTCATAGCTGATGAACCCCGGTCATCTCACTGACATTAGTGCTTGTGAGGACTTTTTCTCGCAGTGAGTGGTGATGTCAGTGAGGTGATGGGGGTTCATCGGCTATGAACTCTGGTGACCGTTTTCACATCAGCACTACACACTGCAGGAGCATAATCACGCTTCTTTCTGTGTGTTCTGGCTGGCTTGCTGAGTGGTCGCATCATACCACTTCTCAACAAACCACCCAGATGTAGCAGAGCTGGAGTCCTTCGTGGGACAAATGGATTCTCGGTGGACAGATGGAGACTATGGTGGTTTATTATTTTTTAATTTACAGTAATAAATGGGTAAAAGTGGGTGGGAGTGTTAATTTCAAATAAAGGAGTTTGTGTTTTTTGTTGTCTTACAGACGCCTCTCCATTACTAACCCCTTGGCTTAATGTCACTGACAATACAAAGCTGACATCAACCCCAACCCTATTACCCCACTTACCACTGCACCAAGGCAAGTGGGAAGAGCGAGGCAAAGCGCCAGATTTGGCACATCTTATGGATGTGCCATTTCTGGGGCGGCTGAGGGCTGTTGTTCTTAGTCTTGGAGAGGTGCAATATCCATATCTCCTTCCTAGCCTATTAATATCAGCCTGCAGCTGTCTGCCTAGCCTTTGCTGGTTATTAATTGTAAGGGGTGCCACTCATCATTTTATTTTTGAGGCCACCAATTTTAATAACCAGTAAAGGTCAAGTATACAGCGGTGAGCTGATATTAATAGGCAGGAAAACTTCATCTTTATCACCCCCTTCCCAGGCTATAAACATCAGTCCCTGAACCTGAAGACCTACCTCTTCCGGCAAGCCTACAACCTGCAGTAGCCACCGATAGACCAAACCGCTGCATGACCAGCTCTACCCTCGCCTACTGTATTCTCACCCATCCCTTGTAGATTGTGAGCCCTCGCGGGCAGGGTCCTCTCTCCTCCTGTACCAGTTGTGACTTGTATTGTTCAAGATTATTGTACTTGCTTTTATTATGTATACCCCTCCTCACATGTAAAGCGCATTGGAATAAATGGTGCTATAATAATAAATAATAATAATAATAGTCCCCAGGTGTTGATTTTCCCTCAGCTGATTATTAAAAATTATGTGAACCCCACACCATTTTTTTCTAGTAATCCTTTAATTATTACCTAAATACATGCGCAGTAAACTACACACACTGCACTAATTTTACAGTCATGGCCAAAAGTATTAACACCCCTGCAATTCTTTCAGATAATACTCAGTTTCTTCCTGAAAATGATTGCAATCACAAATTCTTTGGTATTATTATCTTCATTTAATTTGTCTTAAATGAAAAAAAAAACACAAAAAGAATTGTCCTAAAGCCAAATTGGATATAATTCCACAACAAACATAAAAAAGGGGGTGGACAAAAGTATTCACACTGTTCGAAAAATCATGTGATCCTTCTCTAATTTGTGTAATTAGCAGCACCTGTAACTTACCTGTGGCACCTAACAGGTGTTGGCAATAACTAAATCACACTTGCAGCCAGTTGACATGGATTAAAGTTGACTCAACCTCTGTCCTGTGTGTGCCACATTGCGCATGGAGAAAAGAAAGAAGACCAAAGAACTGTCTGAGGACTTGAGAAACCAAATTGTGAGGAAGCATGAGCAATCTCAAGGCTACAAATCCATCTGCAAAGACCTGAATGTTCCTGTGTCTACCGTGCGCAGTGTCATCAAGAAGTTTAAAGCCCATGGCACTGTGGCTAGAGATTTCAACGCAAGATTGTGCGGATGTTGGATAAAGAACCTCGACTAACATCCAAACAAGTTTAAGCTGCCCTGCAGTCCAAGGGCACAACAGTGTCAACCCGTACTATCCGTCGGCATCTGAATGAAAAGGGTCTGTATGGTAGGAGACCCAGGAAGACCCCACTTCTTACCCCGAGACATAAAAAAGCCAGGCTGGAGTTTGCCAAAACTTGCCTGAAAAAGCCTAAAACGTTTTGGAAGAATGTTCTCTGGTCAGATGAGACAAAAGTAGAGCTTTTCGGGCAAAGTCATCAACATAGAGTTTACAGGAGAAAAAAAGAGGCATTCAAAGAAAAGAACACGGTCCCTACAGTCAAACATGGCGGAGGTTCCCTGATGTTTTGGGGGTTGCTTTGCTGCCTCTGGCACTGGACTGCTTGACCGTGTGCATGGCATTATGAAGTCTGAAGACTACCAACAAATTTTGCAGCATAATGTAGGACCCAGTGTGAGAAAGCTGGGTCTCCTCAGAGGTCATGGGTCTTCCAGCAGGACAATGACCCAAAACACACTTCTAAAAGCACTAGAAAATGGTTTGAGAGAAAGCACTGGAGACTTCTAAGGTGGCCAGCAATGAGTTCAGACCTGAATCCCATAGAACACCTGTGGAGAGATCTAAAAATGGCAGTTTAGAGAAGGCACCCTTCAAATATCAGGGACCTGGAGCAGTTTGCCAAAGAAGAATGGTCTGAAAGTCTAGCAGAGCTTTGTAAGAAACTCATTGATGGTTACCGGAAACGGTTGGTCGCAGTTATTTTCGCTAAAGGTTGTGCAACCAAGTATTAGGCTGAGGGTGCCAATACTTTTGTCTGGCCCATTTGTGGAGTTTTGTGTGAAAAGATCAATGTTTTGCTTTTTGCTTCATTCTCTTTTGTGTTTTTTTTCATTTAAGACAACTTAAATGAAGATAATAATACCAAAGAATTTGTGATTGCAATCATTTTCAGGAAGACTTTTGGCCATGACTGTATATCTCACTGACATATTACTATCTATCTCTGTTTATAAGATTATTTTACTAGTTCGAAACCTAGCTTGAAATGACAGAGAATTACTGTATGTAAAAGCTGATGTTAGGCTGGTTTCACACTTGCGTCAGGCAGAGCTGCTGAGGGCTGCATAGTTCCTCCATTAAGCCCTGCCCACTGCCACACCTCTTCCATTCAGCTCCGCCTACGTTGGCATGTGTCCTGTGTATCTTTAACATTGGGTACGCAGGCTATGCGAATGTATGCAGATGCCTCCGCATGTGTCATTTGACGCTGCGCCGAACGCAACATGTTGCATTTTGTTGCAGTTAGTACAGCGTCAAAACAATGCATGCAGAGGCATCTGCATACATTCGCATGGCCTGCGTACCCAATGTTAAAGATAGGTACACAGGACGCATGCCGACATAGGCAGAACGGAAGAGGTGCAGCAGTGGGCGGGGCTTAACGGAGGAACTACGCAGCCCTCCGCAGCTCTGCCCAACGCAAGTGTGAAGCCAGCCATAAATATGCATTGCATACTCATATCATATGCATGTCATGCGGATGTTAAGTGAGGGAAAAAAGCACACTTGCATAGCACTCATATAGCATACAGATGCTAGTTGAGAAAAAAAATGCATGACCCTCGCATGACACACTCCAACTTTTCTCAGAATCTCAGTTATATTTTATATGCAGATGGGAACGAACCCTTATACATACCTCTGGCCAGCCAATACACCTGTATTGAGCCGCGGCCGCACCCCAACCAGTGACGTGGTTGACTAGAGGGTGCGGCCTCACTCAATACAAGTGTATGGAGAGTGAGGCCGTGCGCACTGGCCGGGAGTATGTATAACATATACATACCCTCCGTTCCCAGGTCTTAAACCATGAAAACCCAGCAGGGCACAGTGCGCACGCTGCAGAAATTCATATGTTTGCAGTCACACAGAGTGACTGCAGACATATCGGTTTTGACTGGTCAATCCCTTTAAAGCCATTTTCTAAAAATATCCCAAGCACTTCAACACAAGAGATAAGGCTGTAGGCGTACTGTACTTCTCTATGGTTACTTGTGAATGTCATTCTTGTGCCTCAGGCTTACAGATCTGTGTGTGCCCAGCCCAGGACATGCATAAAACCATTCTGCTTCACAAATGACGGCATAGGTGAAATTAGTCTGTAAAAAGTACACGTGTGGATGTGACTATACAGTTAGAGCGCTTGAAGAGGTTCCTTTGTACAGCAGGTCTTTGTGCTTCTCTGTCTGGGGAATGTCACATGAACATATGAAAAGTGTTGGCTGGGCACATTCAGAAGGAATAAACACATAACCCAGTTTACCTTTTATAGAGATCAGGCTCCATCATTTCCCTCTTCTGTCCTGTTCTCCATACAGAATCAGATTAGAACAGACAAGCTTTACTAGAGCTCAGGCAGGTGAATGGCACACACCAGGATCTTTACTTTACACTATGTGTAATATATAAACTAGGACTCCAGGTAACTTTACCTAAAAAAGAGCATTCAGTTCTCCTGACAAGTCTGTTGTACTTATGGTGCACCTTTTCTCACAACATTGTGCTGCGCTACTCCATTTTTTCCACCTAAATATTTAGGAATAAGATAATAGCTGTGTGCTACCACTTTCCTTGTCAAAGGTCAGACATTGCCAGCACTGATCATGTAAGGGTGTAGAATGCCCTGTCCCTGAAGACAGCGTTGAGTGATAAGAATAGTATTGTGCTGTTTTATTGCATTTTATTGTGTCGTGTGAAGTGTGAACTTTGTCATGCGGTTTTTAGTAATGTAATCTAACTAATGCATAGTGTTGTAATTACTGATGCTAGATACTGTGAAGGTAAAGCTTAGTATGAGTAATATACACTCAGCTCAGGTGTAGGGAAAGTATAGGGTAAGCACAGAATAACAAAATATCGATTAGTATTTAGGTTAGTAGATAGTAACTTTAGATACATTAGGATAAGATACAGTTAATGTTGGGACTAGCCCAAATAGGGAAGGGGTAGGGAAAGTAAAAAGGGTTCCTTGGAGGCAAGTTGAAGGTCAAGGTGCAAAAGACTGGAAGCACAGTGTGCACAAAACGTTCAGGCAGTATGAGGTCGTACAAAACTCCCGAGGGAGATTCCTGCAACATATGGATGGAGCCTATGGCTTGATACCAATGCAGTGGAGATCACCTTAACCTATTCTGTACAGAGGACAATGGACGTGGAACCTTGTGAGGGAAATGTAGCAGATCTAGTGAATACTGTTGTGCCGGATGGAAAATCCCTAGTGCTAACAGGATCTGTTAAGGTAGGGATAGTCTGAAATGAACCCAAGTGTCAGGACTCAAACCCAGTATCTCTTGTGCACCAGGTGGCAGCTCTTCCTTATGATCTGTTCAGCTCGCTGGACAGTTCCTTGCTAACCCAGATACTAGTACCTATGTTGTATCTTATTGTCTCCGCCACAAGTTCCTAAATGTCACAACCCTGAGTTCCTGATTGGCTCCACCATGATTGAAAACCCTACTTAAATCTGGCATTGCACTTCATTCCTTGCAAAATTATTGCGCTACCAGCCTTTAGTCAAGCTTCCTTTCACCTGCTCCTTCACTCCAAGATTATACTGCTGTTTCCATGTACTAACCCCTTGCCATTCCTGAATAAGCTTCCTGTTGATTTGTAAAACTACATTATTTCTCCTGTGTACTGACCCCTTGGCTATTCTTGATTACGCTACCTGCCGATGCTACTCCTAGTGGTTGCAATACCACTACTCCAACCAAGATCAACCCATAACAGTAAGAAAATGATGGAATTGTATTATGTGAACAAAGCAAGTGGCGAAGGGTGGTGTGCCCGATACTATGTGTTAAACACTGATGTACTTGAACTGTCTAGTAAAGTTAAACTTCATAAAATGAACTGGGTATCCCCTGATGTGTGTGCAGCTGTTCCTGGAACTATGGACATGGAGACAGTGAAGTCTTCCGGACGGCAATGGAATGTATTCCACCATATACAGCACAACACATATGGACTGGGGACAAGATTGTCTTGTAATGTGCCAGGGTGTTATGAAGCAGCAGCTCGCCCATGACTAACATCCTAGACACCTTACAATTGGACAATATTTTGTTTGCAGGGACTTCATCTCCCCCAAAACTGATACAATTCAGTTATCAATTTATACATTTCTGATTATAGGAGAGGAACGGTACATTGCAAGTTTCAAAATAGTGGTTACATTATAGCGAATAGAAGTATTTCATTAAAAAGACAGTTTAAAGCACCACTCCAGCTTAATTTTATTTCAGTCTGATAGAAGTCAACGTGTTCACCTTCTATCAGCGCAGCTTCGATCGTTGTTCAGCATGCTGTGACCTGCCCGATCACTCCAGTGTGAGCAGCACTGATAAAAGGTGAAGACAGCAGCGGGTAAGTATAAGACAGGATAACCCCTCAAGAATAGATCCACTTTGTTGATTACTGGGCCTCATTTTTTAAATCTGACGAGTATCACTTTATGAGGTAATAACTTTTGAGCACTTTAACAGATCCCACTGATTCTGAGATTATTTTTTCATGACATATAGTACTTCATAATAGTGGTAAAATAGTGGTAACATTTATTTGCTATGACTTGCGTTTATTTGTGAAAATCGTAAATTTAGCAAATATTTTGAAAATTTCACAATTTTCAAAATGTATTTTTTATGCCCTTAAATCAGAGTTATGTCACAGTTCATAAATAACATTTCCCACATGTCTACTTTACATCAACACAATTTTTAAAACAATTTTTTTTGTTAGGAAGTTATAAGGATTAAAATTTGACCATTGATTTCTAATTTTTCTAACAAAATATTCAAAAATTTTACTTAGGACCCAATTGTTTAATTTTCACAAGGGTAACAGGAGAAAATGGACCCAAAAATTGTTGAGCAATTTCTCCTGAGTACACAGATACCCCATGTTTGAAGGAAAACTACTGTTTGCGCACACAACAGGGCTTGGAAGGGAAGGAACATAATTTGACTTTTTAAATGCAAAATTGTCTGGAATCAAGAGCAGACACCATGTCGCGTTTGTAGAGCCCTTGATGTGCCTAAGCAGTGGAAACCTTCCACATGTGACCCAATTTTGGAAACTAGACCCCTCAAGGAACTTATGTAGATGTGTGATGAGCACCTTGAACCCCCCCAGGTGCTTCACAGAAGTTTACAACGTAGAGCTAAGAAAATAAAAACTAATTTTTCCAGCAAAAATTTCCTTTCAGCCCCAATTTTTTTATTTTCTCAAGGGTAACAGGAGAAAATGGACCCCAAAATTCGTTGTTCAATTTCTCCTAGGTGTGCCAATACCCCATGTGTGCAGGAAAACTACTTTTGAGGCACAGTGCAAAGCTCAGAAGGGAAGAAGCGCCATATTGGAGTTTAGATTTTGCTGGAATGGTTTGAAGGTGCCATATCACACTGGCAGAGCCCCTGAGGTGCTAGAACAGCAGAAACCTCCTATAAGTGATGTTATTTTACAAACTACACCTCTCAATGAATTAATCTAGGGGTGCAGTGATCATATTGACACCATATGTGTCTCACAGAAATTTTTACCATTGGGCGGTGAAGAAAGAATAATTACATTTCTTCCACTAAAATGTTGTTTTAGCCCCAAATGTTTAATTTTTATAAGTACTAATAGGGAAAAATGGCCCTATCAGCTTGTTGTGCAATTTCTCCTGAGTGCGCAGATACCCTAAATGTAATCAGGAAATACTTTTGAGGCACAGTGCAAAGCTCAAAATTGAAGGAGTGCCATATTATTCTGCAGATTTTAATGTTATGGCTTGAAGGTGCCATGACCCACAGAGAGCTCCTAAGGTGCCAGAACAGCAAAATCCTCCATAAGTGACCCCATTTTACAAACTAAACCTCTCAATGAATTCATCTAGGGGTGCAGTGATCATATTGACATCAAAGGTGTGTCACATAATTTTATACCATTGGGCAGTGGAGAAAAAAATAATTACCGTACATTTTTACCACCAAAATTTAGTTTTAGACCCAGATTTCCACACAAGTGGGTAAAAATGGCACTATAATTTGTCCCACAATTTCTACTGAACATGGCAATACCCCATATGTGGTTGCACAGTACTGCACGGCAAGACTCGGGAGGGATAGAGCACTAGTGCCTCTTGGAGCACAGATTTTCCTAGAATAGTTTGCAGACTCCTGTGCATACATGGGGGTTCAGTGGGTGCCCTGATCCGCTAAGAGAAATCGCATGGACCAGTGATCATCCCACCGAATGCCTGCTCTCCTTTCACTGTGGGCATAACGATAAACAACACAGGGTGAGGGTAAAAACAGTGTGGCAATGCTTTATTGAACCATCAGCAGGTAGCTCAGCAAAATACCCTAGATGGTGCAGATTAGTGTTTCTTCCTTCCGCTGACTCGCCGGTATAAGAGCAGCTGTTACTTCAAAGCTTCCAGGGCCAACTACCTCACTTGTGGCATGCACAGAGAAGTAATGACAAGCTTAGGAAGATTATAGTCCATTGAGGTACAAGGCCAGTTGTCCGGAGGGTCACAACCTGGCTTCAGCTTCCAGGTCTGATTACCCCACCCGTGGCACACACATAGAGAAGGTAATGACAACCTTAGCAAGATGACAGTCCATTCAGGTACAAGGCCAGTTGACCGGAGGGCAGGCACGGACTGGGGATGAAATTCAGCCCTGGCATTTGAAATCACACAGGCCCATTGTGTCCCTGTCCCCATGCACCAGATGGGATATATTGCCAATATTACCCTGGATGGAGGAAAGGAAGATTTACTACAAGACCAATATTTCTAATGATACTCATGGCCTGCTGGGGTAAGTGACGCAGTCGGCAACTTTGTCCTCCGTCACAACTCTTAACAGTATGGATGTCTTTAGATCACTGATTCTGTTAACAATGTAGCAGTCAAGGCAGCCCACGACCAGACAGGCCATTCTGGCATTTGCCAGAATTGCCAGATGGCCAGTCCGGCCCTGCCGGAGGGTCACAACCTGGCTTCAGCTTCCAGGGCTGACTACCCCACCCATGGCACACACAAAGAGAAGGTAACAAGAAGATTAGGAAGTTGACAGTCCACTCAGGTACAAGGTCAGTTGACTGGAGGGTCAGAACCTGGCTTTTCTGAACATTTCCATGGAGCCAGGCAACTGGCGGGTCCCATTCCTGGCTTTCACAAACATATCCATGGTTCAGCTTTGGTGAATGGAGCAGATCTGTATTTGTAAAGCCGGGGCCATGGTCCCCTAACCAGGCATCCTGTAGCATGACAAATCTGTGTCCCTCATGATGGAGCCATGATGTCTTGGCTACTGTCCTGTAAAGAGTTTCTGGATGTTTGGTCGTTTGGATGTCTTGGCTGAATCTCTTTGGAATGCCCGATCTGTCTGCAACAAGCTCCACATGATCCATGATTTCTTCACTTCCTGCAACCTTTCCTTCCTGGCCCTCACTGAGACCTGGCTGACGCCCCCTGACACTGCCTCGCCTGCAGCACTGAGTTACGGTGGCCTCCAATTTACTCACACTCCTCGCTCTGGCAGCAGTCATGGTGGAGGAGTGGGTATCCTTCTTTCTAAAAACTGCTCCTTCAACCCTATCCAAAACCCCCAGCCTCCCTTATTCATCCTTCTTTCGAGGTTCACTCTGTCTGTATCTACGCTCCCTCCAATCTCCAAATGGCTGCCATATACCCACCACCTGGCTCAGCCACAGCCTTCATCGACCAATTCTCCACCTGGCTCCTTCACTTTCTCTCTGCCGACATCCCCATCATCATCATGGGAGACTTTAATATCCCTACTAACACCCACCAGCCTCCAAACTACTGGTCCTTACTTCATCCTTTGGACTCACCCAGTGGTCCTCCACAGCTACCCACAGATGGACACTAGACCTCATCTTCACCCGCCTCTGTTCCTTATCTAAACTCACAACCTCTCCCTTCCCCCTACCTGACCACATCTACTCACCTTCTCATCCTTGTCCTCCTCACCTGCCCCCCCCCAGGTCCAGCCATTACCACATCCATGCAGAATCCTCGCAAACCTAGACATTCACAGACTCTCAGACTCTCTCCTACCCCTGTCCTCCATATCTTCACTCCATGACACGGACAGCGCCACCGCTTTCTATAACACCACCCTCACATCAGCCATAGACTCAGTCGCCCCTCTCATGCATGGCAAAGTGCGACGAACCAATAGGCAACCCTGGCATAACAATCTCACAAAAAAACTTCGACAAGCATCCAGGGTGACGGAGTGGCGTTGGAAGAAAACACGCCTGCCAGACGACTTCACTGCTTTCAAACAAGCTACACTTGACTTCAAATCAGCCCTCACCTCTGCTAAACAGACCTATTTCCCTAACCTTGTATCTTCACTATCCTACAACCCAAAGCAACTGTTCAGCACATTTAACTCTCTCCTCTGCCCACCACTGCCACCTCCAACTCCCTTCATCTCTTCCGATGACTTTGCCACCTACTTCAAAAACAAGATTCACCAAACAAGGCAAACCTTTACTTGTCCACCACCCCAACCACTCCATATACCAGACCTCTGCCCTTCCCTAATAACCTCCCTCTCCAACATCACTGAAGGAGAGCTTACTTGCCTCTTTTCCAAATCACACCTCACCACCTGTGCACTTGACCCCATCCCTTCCCACCTGCTCCCCAACCTCACTAACACTCATTCCAGCCCTAACCCATCTCTTCAACCTATCGCTCTCTTCTGGTACCTTCCCCTCTGCCTTCAAACATGCCACCATCACACCCATCCTCAAAAAAACTAACCTTGACCCAACTGCTATGCAAAGGTATCGCCCCATATCACTGCTCCGGTTTGCTTCAAAACTCCTTGAGCAGCATGTCCATGCTCAACTTTCCTCCCACCTCTCATCTAACTCTCTCCTTGACAACCTCCAATCTGGCTTCCGCCCCCAACACTCCACTGAAACTGCCCTGACAAAAATTACTAATGACTTAGTCACAGCCAAAGCTAACAGACAGTTCTCTATCCTCCTCCTTCTTGACCTGTCCTCTGCTTTCGACACAGTCGATCACTGCCTACTGCTACAGATTCTTTCTTCCCTTGGCATCAAAGACCTTGTCTTGTCCTGGATTGCCTCATACCTATTCATCCGCACATTTAGCGTTTCCCACTCCCACACTACCTCCTCATCCTGCCCTCTCTCTGTTGGAGTCCCTCAAGGCTCTGTCCTAGGGCCCCTACTTTTTTCCATCTATACGCATGGCCTAGGACAACTCAAAGTGCCAAGGCTTCCAGTACCACCTGTATGCAGACGACACTCAGATCTACCTCTCTGGCCCAGATGTCACCTCCCTGCTGTCCAGAATCCCGAAGTGTCTGTCAGTCATATCCTCCTTCTTCACCTCTCGCTTCCTAAAATTCAATGTAGACAAAACCGAATTCATCATCTTTCCCCCACCTCACGTATCCCCCTACCCGATCTATCTATTATGGTAAACGGCATCACGCTCTCTCTCGCACCTGAAATCCGCTACCTCGGGGTAATTCTCGACTCTGCCCTGTCCTTCAAACCTCAAGTCGAAGCTCTTGCCACCTCCTGTCGCCTCCAACTTAAAAATATTGCCAGAATCCGTTCCTTCCTCAGCCCACAATCTACCAAAACTCTTGTGCATGCTCTCATCATCTCCCGCCTCGATTACTGCAAGACCCTCTTCTGTGGCCTCCCAGCTAACTCTCTTGCACCACTCCAGTCTGTCCTCAACTCTGCTGCCCGGCTAATCCACCTCTCTCCTCGCTACTCCTCTGCTTCTCTCCTTTGCAAATAATAATAATAATAATTTTTATTTATATAGCGCCAACATATTCCGCAGCACTTTACAATTAAGCGGTGACATGTACAGACAATAAATTCAGTATAAGTTAAGACAATTTAAACAGTGACATTAGGGGTGAGGTCCCTGCTCGCAAGCTTACAATCTACAAGGAAATGGGGGGACACAATAGGTGAAAAGTGCTTGTTATTTCAGGTCTGGCAATTATAATAAATAGGGATTTTCATATGAAGCTGCATGATCCGGTCATCAGCCCGTGTGTTTAAGTGCAATAGTCAAGTATCAAGTGCAGTTATCGTGTGCATGGAGAGTGTGGAGACAGATGAATAGTAGGGTGCAGATTCACATGCAGATAATATTTGGAAGGAGGGAACAGGACAAAGTTAGTTTACTGAGTAGTTGATGTGGTAGGCTTGTTTGAAGAGATCGGTTTTTAAAGCGCGCTTGAATAGGTCGGGGCTAGGTATCAGTCTGATCGTCTGGGGAAGTGCATTCCAGAGAGCTGGCGCAGCACGAGAGAAGTCTTGGAGACGGAGGTGCGAGGTTCGTATTACGGGGGATGTTAGTCTTAGGTCATTTGTAGAACGGAGGGCACGTGTAGGGCGATAGATGGAGATGTGAGAGGAGATATAAGGCGGTGCAGAAGTGCGGAGAGCTTTGTGGGTGAGAGAGATGAGTTTATACTAGACCCTGTAGCAAATGGGTAGCCAGTGTAATGACTGGCACAAGATGGAGGCATCGGTGAAGCGGTTGGACAGAAATATGACCCTGGCTGCCGCATTCAAGATGGATTGGAGAGGAGAAAGTTTGGAAAGAGGGAGACCGATTAGAAGAGAGTTGCAGTAGTCCAGACGAGAATGAATAAGAGCAACAGTAAGAGTCTTAGCAGTTTCAAAGGTGAGAAAAGGTCGGATTCTGGAGATGTTTTTAAGATACAGGTGACAGGAGCGAGTGAGTGATCGGATATAGGGAGTAAAGGAAAGTTTGGTGTCGAATATGACCCCAAGACAGCAGGCATGCTGTTTGCGAGTTATGGTTGAACCCTCCAGGGTAATTTCGATGTTGGGTAGAGTGAGTTTAGTAGAAGGGAGAAACACAAGTAGTTCAGTTTTGGAGCGATTTAGTTTCAGATAGAGGGAGGACATGATGTTAGAGACAGCAGACAGACAATCCTTGGTATTTTGAATTAGGGTAGGGGTGATGTCGGGGGAAGAAGTGTATAATTGGGTGTCGTCAGCATAGAGATGGTACTGGAACCCAAATCTGCTGATTGTTTGTCCAATAGGGGCAATGTATAGAGAGAAGAGGAGGGGGCCCAGGACTGAGCCCTGCGGAACCCCGATAGTAAGGGGACGAGGAGAGGAAGAGGAGCCGGCAAAAGATACAGTGAAGGAACGGTCAGAGGTAGGAGGAGAACCAGGAGAGGGCTGTGTCCTTGAGGCCTATGGAGCGGAGCATGGTGAGAAGGAGCTGGTGATCCACAGTATCAAATGCGGCAGATAGATCCAGGAGAATCAGCAGAGAGCAATGACCTTTGGATTTAGCTGTTATTAGGTCATTAGAGACTTTAGTGAGGGCAGTTTCAGTGGAGTGTAAAGAGCAGAAACCAGATTGTAAGGGGTCAAGAAGAGAGTTATCCGAGAGATAGCGGATTAGACGGGAGTGGACCAAGCGTTCCAGGAGTTTAGAGATTAAGGAAAGGTTAGAGACAGGTCTGTAGTTAGCCGTGCAGTTCTGGCCCAGGGATGGCTTTTTAAGTAAAGGGGTAATGATGGCATGTTTAAATGAGGAGGGAAAGATGCCTGAGGAAAGAGAGAGGTTAAATATTTTAGTCAGGTGAGTGATGACCACTGGTGAGAGAGACTGCAGGAGAGGTGAAGGAATGGGGTCACTATTGCAGGTTGTAGGCCGGGCAGAAGCGAGGAGCTTGGAACTTCTTCTTCTGAAACAGGCTCAAAGATGTCTAATGAGCTTGAGGTGCGGCAGGGAAGGGGATCCAGGCACTGAGGAGATTGGGCTGAGATATCCTGATGGATGTGGTTGATTTTTTCTAGGAAATAAGTGGCCAGATCCTCACCACTGAGATTGGAGATGGGGGCCTGTACTTTAGGTTTCAGGAGGGAGTTTAAGGTTTCAAAAAGTCGTTTTGGGTTGTTGGAGAGTGAGGTGATGATGGTGGTGAAGTAGGATTGTTTGGCCAGAGAAAGGGCAGAGTTATAGGTTTTGAGCATGAACTTATAGTGGATGAAGTCTTCTGCTAAGAGAGATTTTCTCCACTGCCGCTCTGCACACCTTGAGCAACGCTGAAGAAAGCGTGTTTGCATAGTGTGCCAGGGCTGCCGTTGTCTGTGTTGGGTCTTTCTGTGTGTAGAAGGTGCTGCTTCATCCAGGGCATTCTTAAGTGTAATACTGAAGTGTGACAATGCTAAGTCTGGACAGGAAAGTGAGGAGATGGGGGCTAAAGATGTGTGAAGGTTGTCCATAAGCTGCTGGGTATTAATGGTACGTGTATTCCGATAAGTGTGGTAAGTGGGAGTGTCCCGGGTGAGGAGACAATTGTTGACAGAGAAGGAAAGAAGGTTGTGGTCCGAGAGCAGGAGAGTGGAGTTAGTAAAGTCGTGCAGCGATCCGGGACGGGAGAAAACCAGGTCCAGAGTATTCCCATCCTCATGCGTAGGAGAATTAGTAAACTGTGAGAGGTTGAATGAAGAAGTTAGAGAGAGAAGATGAGAGGCAGATTGGGAGAGGGGATCATTGATGGGGATGTTAAAGTCTCCCATGATGAGGGTGGGGATGTCACAGGATAGAAAGTGAGTAAGCCAGGTGGCAAAGTGGTCTAGAAACAGGCGGGAGGAGCCTGGAGGGCGATAAACAACCGCCACCCGCAAGTGGAAGGGCTTATAGAGTGTGACGGCGTGGACTTCAAAAGGAAGGAAATGTAAGTGAGGGAACCGGGGGCAAATCCCTCCACTGGCTCCCAATTCCCCAACGAATCCAGTTCAAACTACTAACACTGATCTACAAAGCCATCCACAACCTGTCCCCTCCCTATATCTTTGAACTAATCTTCCAATATCTTCCCTCACGTAATCTTCGATCCTCCCAAGACCTCCTACTCTCCTCCACACTTATTCATTCCTCACATAACCGCCTCCAAGATTTCTCCCGAATATCCCCCATCCTCTGGAATTCCATGCCTCAACACGTCCGAATATCCACCACCCTCGGATCCTTCAGACGGAACCTGAAAACCCATCTCTTCAGGAAAGCCTACAGCCTACAATAACCATGCCGCTTCCTCACCGCCGCCAGAGCCGCTGCCTTGCTACCGCCGCCGCCTCACCCCTACCTTCTGTCTCTTCCCCACTATCCCATAGAATGTAAGTCTGCAAGGACAGGGTCCTCTCCCCCTCTGTACCAGTCTGTCACTGTAAACCTGTTTACTGTAAATGATATCTATAACCCTGTATGCAACCCCTTTCTCATGTACAGCACCATGGAATTAATGGTGCTATATAAATAAATAATAATAATAAAAATAATAATCATCTCTGACTCTCTGTATATCTGAAGGTACCTCTTCTTTTATAGTTAACAAATGCCCTTCAAACCAGCATTAACAGCTAAAGAGAAAGAATTGTGATCTATTTACATAGTTTTTCCTCTGTTTTGCAAGTCAGTAAACTAGCTGGCCTGGATAATGTGTAATTAGCATATCAACAAACATCATTGTTCAGTGACCATGCATTAAGGTACCTTCACACATAATGATTTTGTTAACGATATCGTTGCAACGTCACGCTTTTTGTGACGTAGCAACGATCCCGCTAACGATCTCGTTGTGTGTGACAGCGACCAACGATCAGGCCCCTGCTGGGAGATCGTTGGTCGTGGGGAATGATCAGGACCTTTTTTTGGTCGCTGATCACCCGCTGTCCTCACTGGATCGGCGTGTGTAACGCCGATCCAGTGATGTGTTCACTTGTAACCAGGGTAAATATCGGGTTACTAAGCGCAGGGCTGCACTTAGTAACCCGATATTTACCCTGGTTACCATTGTAAAAGTAAAAAAAACAAAAAAAACACTACACTTACATTCCGATGTCTGTCACGTCCCCCGCACTGACTGTCAGCACCGGCCGTAAAGCAGAGCACATCGGTGACGTCACCGCTGTGCTCTGCTTTCCGGCCGGCACGGACACAGTCAGTGCGGGAAGCTGACGGCGGGGGACGTGACAGACATCGGAATGTGAGTATGTAGTGGTTTGTTTTTTGTTTTTTTAACTTTTACAATGGTAACCAGGGTAAATATCAGGTTACTAAGCACGGCCCTGCACTTAGTAACCCGATGTTTACCCTGGTTACTCGGGTGCTGCAGGGGGACTTCGGCATCGTTGAAGACAGTTTCAACGATGCCGAAGTCTTTGCCCTGATCGTTGGTCGCTGGAGAGAGTCATCTGTGTGACAGCTCCCCAGCGACCACACAACGACTTACCAACGATCACAGCCAGGTCATATCGCTGGTCGTGATCGTTGGTAAGTCGTTTAGTGTAACGGTACCTTTACTCTTTTGCAAAGATCGCAGACAAACTGTAGGAGTTGATATTAGAGGTAAATATTCATCCTATAAGAAGAGTCAATACTTCAGACATTTGACCAACTAAAGAAAAAAGGCATACATTCAAAAGTCAACATATAGATAAGTCTATTATTCCTGGCTTGCTGAAAATAGATGTCTGGTTAATTAAGATATAATTCTGTGCCCTCACAACTCCATATGCAGAGCCCCTATGTGCTAGAAAAACAGAATCCCCCCTCAAGTGATCCCATTTTGGAAATTATACACCTGCCAAACATGTATACACTAAAGGTTGTTTATGCACGCTGGTGCTCAGAAGGGAGAAGAGGACATTTAGATTTGGGGTATGAGGAGCCATTTAGCTTTTACCGAGACTTTGTACTACCAGTAACGTGGAAGTCCCCTATATTTCCATAAACAGATGATGGACCTGAGTGGGGACTTGCTTTTTTTTATTGAGATGAAGCTTTTATGGGGAACATTTTACATAACATACGGGATCACATTTATCCGGCGCTGTACTCTGAGCACTTACTTTGGGTTTTCCATCTAAATCTCTAAGTTACGTGATTCAGATGAAACCACGAGGAATCAAATCACTATAATGAGGCAGTAGAGTTACTCTTGACTCCACCTCACCTCTGTTCAGTGTTGTCCTTCATTTCAAAATTGCACAGAATGAAAAAATCAACAACAGATGAAAAATTGGTGTTATTTATTTTTTACGCCGTTCCCTGTGTGGTATATGTGATTAGACAACTTTATTCTTTGGGTTGGTGTGATTACAGCGATACCAGATTTATGTTGGTTTTCATGTTTGGCTGCTGTCACACCCTAAAAGATGGTTTTTATTTTCTAGTTTATGCATCACCATATTTTGAGAGCTATAATTTTTTCCATATTTCGGCTAACAGAGTCATAGGATGGCGTGTTTTTTTGGGGGATAAGTTGATGTTTTTACTGATACTACAGTTAGGGCCAGAAATATTTGGACAGTGACACAAGTTTTGTTATTTTAGCTGTTTACAAAAACATGTTCAGAAATACAATAATATATATAATATGAGCTGAAAGTGCACACTCCCAGCTGCAATATGATAGTTTCCACATCCAAATCGGAGAAAGGGTTTAGGAATCATAGCTCTGTAATGCATAGCGTCCTCTTTTTCAAGGGACCAAAAGTAATTGGACAATGGACTCTAAGGGCTGCAATTAACTCTGAAGGCGTCTCCCTCGTTAACCTGTAATCAATGAAGTAGTTAAAAGGTCAGGGGTGGATTCCAGGTGTGTGGTTTTGCATTTGGAAGCTGTTGCTGTGAGCAGACAACATGCGGTCAAAGGAACTCTCAATTGAGGTGAAGCAGAACATCCTGAGGCTGAAAAAAAAGAAAAACCCATCAGAGAGATAGCAGACATGCTTGGAGTAGCAAAATCAACAGTTGGGTACATTCTGAGAAAAAAGGAATTGACTGGTAAGCTTGGGAACTCAAAAAGGCCTGGGCGTCCACGGATGACAACAGTGGTGGATGATCGCCGCATACTTAATTTGGTGAAGAAGAACCCGTTCACAACATCAACTGAAGTCCAGAACACTCTCAGTGAAGTAGGTGTATCTGTCTCTAAGTCAACAGTAAAGAGAAAACTCCATGACAGTAAATACAAAGGGTTCACATCTAGATGCAAACCATTCATCAATAACAAAAATAGACAGGCCAGAGTTAAATTTGCAGAAAAACACCTCAAGAAGCCAGCTCAGTTCTGGAAAAGTATTCTATGGACAGATGAGACAAAGATCAACCTGTACCAGAATGATGGGAAGAAAAAAGTTTGGAGAAGAAAGGGAACGGCACATGATCCAAGGCACACCACATCCTCTGTAAAACATGGTGGAGGCAACGTGATGGCATGGGCATGCATGGCTTTCAATGGCACTGGGTCACTTGTGTTTATTGATGACATAAGAGCAGACAAGAGTAGCCGGATGAATTCTGAAGTGTACCGGGATATACTTTCAGCCCAGATTCAGCCAAATGCTGCAAAGTTGATTGGACGGCGCTTCATAGTACAGATGGACAATGACCCCAAGCATACAGCCAAAGCTACCCAGGAGTTCATGAGTGCCAAAAAGTGGAACATTCTGCAATGGCCAAGTCAATCTCCAGATCTAAACCCAATTGAGCATGCATTTCACTTGCTCAAATCCAGACTTAAGACGGAAAGACCCACAAACAAGCAAGACCTGAAGGCTGCGGCTGTAAAGGCCTGGCAAAGCATTAAGAAGGAGGAAACCCAGCGTTTGGTGATGTCCATGGGTTCCAGACTTAAGGCAGTGATTGCCTCCAAAGGATTTGCAACAAAATATTGAAAATAAAAATATTTTGTTTGGGTTATGTTTATTTGTCCAATTACTTTTGACCTCCTAAAATGTGGAGTGTTTGTAAAGAAATGTGTACAATTCCTACATTTTCTATCAGATATTTTTGTTCAACCCTTCAAATTAAACATTACAATCTGCACTTGAATTCTGTTGTAGAGGTTTCATTTCAAATCCAATGTGGTGGCATGCAGAGCCCAACTCGCGAAAATTGTGTCACTGTCCAAATATTTCTGGCCCTAACTGTATTTTCGGTCACATGGCATTTTTTGATTGCTTTCTATTTCGATTTTTGGGAGGCAGAATGAACAAAAACCATCAATTCAGGATTTTTGTTCCTTCCTGCGCTTTATATAATTGATAATGCAGTTTTATTCTTCAGGTCAGTATGGTTATAGCAATACCCTATTTTTTATGTTTTGGTGCTTTTACACAATAACTTTTATAGAGAAAATAATTATTTTGCATTGCTTTAGTCTGAGAACTAAACTTTTTTATTTTTCCGCTGATGGAGTTGTCTTGCAGCTTGTTTTTTTCCGGGACAAGATGACTTTCTCAGCAGTACCATTTTTATTTACATTTGTCTTTTTGATCATGTTTTATTCCATTTTTTTCCAGCGGTACGATGATAAAGCATAGTTTTCTACTCTGTGTTTGTTTTAGTTTTTTTTATCGGCGCTCACTAAGGGGATTAATTAGTGCGACATTTCTATAGACCGGTTTGCTCAGGACATGGCGATACCAAACATGTACTTTTTTTTTCTACATAAAAATGTGTATTTTTGTGTAAGTGCTACACTACGTCTAATAGTTCTTTAGACATATTGATGAGGCAGTCATAAGCAAATTAAAGGGGTTGTCCTCTACTGTCATTATGATGGTCTAGCCTTAGTATAGGTGATCATCATCAGATCTGTGGGCCGTGTCTATGATAATCTAATTTATTGTTACTTTTTACAATGGGAAACAATAGCTATCCAGCAGTTTGGCATATAGTTGCCACTAGCCAATTTATGGGCAAAGCATTCAGCATATAAAAAAATAGCTATAGTCCAAACCTTAAAGGGATTGCTCACATTTTTTTTTATTTTAAAAAAGGCAACCAATCAGTGACTGCTTATAACAAGAGTAAACTCTAAATACATTTGTCACCTATCTATTGGATTCGCGAAACTTGTGACTGACTTGTGAAACTTAGACCTCCACCAATCACAATAACAGGAGTCCAAAAGTTTTCTATGTAAATTGAGTAGTATACAAGCAGGACCGCCAATTATTCTAGGTGATAAACGTGTTCTAGGGGAAAACCTCTTTAGAGTGAACCTGTCATCAGGCCCACCCCAAAGCAAAAACTCTCTCTGTCTTTATGATGAGGAACATGCTCCTGCTTCAGGACGGCCTGTGGGCAGTTCTTTCCGTGGTTTCTCTGGCCTAGAGTAGGAAAATAAGACTCTGACTACAGTCCTGCCCTAGAGCAAGGGCAGCTCATTAGCTGAAAACTTCTAACACTGATTACTCAAGAACCACAAGATGGATTCTTCACAGCAGGTATCATTTTACCGTATATACTTGAGTATAAGCCGACCCGAATATAAGCCGACCCCCTAATTTTGCCACAAAAAACTGGGAAAACTTATTGACTCGAGTATAAGCCTAGGGTGGAAAATGCAGCAGCTACTCGTAAATTTCAAAAATAAAAATAGATGCTCCATACCGTTCATTATGGCCTCATAGATGCTCCTTATAAAGCTGTGCCCCATATATATGCTCTGCACCGTTGATTATGGCCCCATAGATGCTGCTTATAAAGCTGTGCCCCATATACGGTATATTGCTCTGCACCATTGATTATGGCCCCATAGATGCTCCTTATAAAGCTGTGCCATATATACGGTATATTGCTCTGCACCGTTCATTATTTCCCCATAGATGCTCCTTATAAAGCTGTGCCCCATATACGGTATATTGCTCTGCACCGTTCATTATTTCCTCATAGATGCTCCTTATAAAGCTGTGCCATATATAATGCTCTGCACCGTACTTTTTGGCCCCATAGATGCTCCTTATATAATGCTGTGCCATATATAATGCTCTGCACCATTCTTTATGGCCCCATAGATGCTCTTTATATAATGCTGTGCCATATAGAATGCTGCTGGTGCTGTCATAAAAAAAAAAAAAAAATCACATACCTCTCTTGTTCAGGACGCCAGCGCTTTCAATATTTACCTGCTCCTCGTGCGGCTCCGTCTCCAGCACTGACGCTCAGCAGAGGGCGCGCACTGACTACGTCACAGCGCCCTCTAACCTGAGCGTCACTGCTAGAGGACGCTGCAGACGGAGCCGCACCGGAGCGAGGAGCAGGTAAATATCGCGCAGCGCTGTGCTCCCCTTACCTGCTTCTGGCGCGGTCCCTGCAGTCCCTGGCTTCCCCGGCACTGCAGCTTCTTCCTGTAATTGAGCGGTCACAGTTACCGATCATTTACAGCAATGAATACGCGGCTCCACCCCTATGGGAGGTGGAGCCGCCTATTCATTTCTGTAATGAGCGGTGCCATGTGAACCAGGAAGCATCTGCAGCGCCGGGGAAGCCAGGGACTGCAGGGACCGCACCGCAGCAGGTAAGTATAAGTACACAGCCCCCGCTCCCCCTCACCTGCCGACCCCCGGGTATATGACTCGAGTATAAGCCGAGAGGGGGACTTTCAGCCCAAAAAAGTGGGCTGAAAATCTCGGCTTATACTCGAGTATATACGGTAATCAGTTTAACAGCGACAACATGACAATGTCTGTAGTTTACTTAGCAAAATCCTGTTGACAAGTTCGTTTTAAATAGGCATTAATGTGTATAGAATATAAGTCTGTCATATGAAGTACCTTTCCCCTTCTCCTCTTTCACAGTCTATTTATCTGATCAAATGTACAGATAAGACTAAGGGTATGTGCACAAGTCAGGATTTCTTGCAGAAATTTTCCTGACAAAAACCGGACATTTCTGCCAGAAATCCGCATGCGCTTTTACCGCGATTTTGACGCGTTTTTGATGCGTTTTTTGTGCGTTTTTCCCAAATGGATAGAATTGCGGGAAAAACGCAGAAAATCCGCAAAAATAATGAACATGCTCATTTTTTTTACCGCGATGCGTTTTTTTCGCGGAAAAAAACGCATCCATGTGCACAAAACATGCAGAATGCATTCTAAATGATAGAATGCATAATGTATGCGTTTTAATGAGTTTTTATAGCGTTTTTAGCGCGAAAAAAACCGCAAAAAAACCTGAACGTGTGCACATGGCCTAAAGGTGGTCACTGACCAGATAATCATAAGCCGAAAATGTCAACTCTATGAAAGACTGCAGGTGAAATACCAGCTGGTTAATCCTGCCTGGTTACACTGGGTCTATTCTTATATGAATGCTTATATCATCAGTACTATATGGGCTAGTTGTTTTGTAAGGTGGATTCTTACAAAATCTCTTACAAGATCTCTCATTTTCTCCCTCACATCTCTCATTTTCTCCCTCACTCCTCTCATTCCCCCCCTAACACTTGTCATTTCAACCTCACATCTGTCATTTTCTGATCACTCCATTATTTTTCCTCACTCCTCTCATTTTGCACTCACACCTTTTCATTCTCACCTCACACCTCTCATTTTCACCTCATCACCTCAGTATATACATGTTTGTCATCTCCCTTATATATAGTATACATCTGTATGTCATCTCCTGTATATAGTATATACCTGTATGTCATCTCCCCTGTATATATTATATACCTGCTGTGTGTCATCTCCCCTATATATAGTATATACCTGAATGTCATCTCCTTCTATATATAGTATATACTTGTATGTCATCTCCTCCTGTCTATAGTATATACCTGTGTGTCATCTCCCCTGTATATAGTATATATCTGTGTGTCATCTCCTCCTGTATATAGTATATACCTGCATGTCATCTTCTATATATAGCATATACCTGTATGTCATCTCCTCCTGTATATAGTATATACCTGTAGGTCATCTGCTCCTGTATATAGTATATACCTGTGTGTCATCTCCTCCTGTATATAGTATATACCTGTATGTCATCTCCTCCTGTATATATATGTACCTGTATGTCATCTCCTCCTCTATATAGTATATACCTGTGTGTCATCTCTCCTGTATATAGTATATATCTGTGTGTCATCTCCCCTGTATATAGTATATACCTGTGTGTCATCTCCTTCTGTATTAGACCTCGTTCACACGTTATTTGCTCAGTATTTTTACCTCAGTATTTGTAAGCTAAATTGGCAGCCTGATAAATCCCCAGCCAACAGGAAGCCCTCCCCCTGGCAGTATATACAGTGGGGCAAAAAAGTATTTAGTCAGTCAGCAATAGTGCAAGTTCCACCACTTAAAAAGATGAGAGGCGTCTGTAATTTACATCATAGGTAGACCTCAACTATGGGAGACAAACTGAGAAAAAAAAATCCAGAAAATCACATTGTCTGTTTTTTTAACATTTTATTTGCATATTATGGTGGAAAATAAGTATTTGGTCAGAAACAAAATTTCATCTCAATACTTTGTAATATATCCTTTGTTGGCAATGACAGAGGTCAAACGTTTTCTGTAAGTCTTCACAAGGTTGCCACACACTGTTGTTGGTATGTTGGCCCATTCCTCCATGCAGATCTCCTCTAGAGCAGTGATGTTTTTGGCTTTTCGCTTGGCAACACGGACTTTCAACTCCCTCCAAAGGTTTTCTATAGGGTTGAGATCTGGAGACTGGCTAGGCCACTCCAGGACCTTGAAATGCTTCTTACGAAGCCACTCCTTCATTGCCCTGGCGGTGTGCTTTGGATCATTGTCATGTTGAAAGACCCAGCCACGTTTCATCTTCAATGCCCTTGCTGATGGAAGGAGGTTTGCACTCAAAATCTCACGATACATGGCCCCATTCATTCTTTCATGTACTCGGATCAGTCGTCCTGGCCCCTTTGCAGAGAAACAGCCCCAAAGCATGATGTTTCCACCACCATGCTTTACAGTAGGTATGGTGTTTGATGGATGCAACTCAGTATTCTTTTTCCTCCAAACACGACAAGTTGTGTTTCTACCAAACAGTTCCAGTTTGGTTTCATCAGACCATAGGACATTCTCCCAAAACTCCTCTGGATCATCCAAATGCTCTCTAGCAAACTTCAGACGGGCCCGGACATGTACTGGCTTAAGCAGTGGGACACATCTGGCACTGCAGGATCTGAGTCCATGGTGGCGTAGTGTGTTACTTATGGTAGGCCTTGTTACATTGGTCCCAGCTCTCTGCAGTTCATTCACTAGGTCCCCCCGCGTGGTTCTGGGATTTTTGCTCACCGTTCTTGTGATCATTCTGACCCCACGGGGTGGGATTTTGCGTGGAGCCCCAGATCGAGGGAGATTATCAGTGGTCTTGTATGTCTTCCATTTTCTAATTATTGCTCCCACTGTTGATTTCTTCACTCCAAGCTGGTTGGCTATTGCAGATTCAGTCTTCCCAGCCTGGTGCAGGGCTACAATTTTGTTTCTGGTGTCCTTTGACAGCTCTTTGGTCTTCACCATAGTGGAGTTTGGAGTCAGACTGTTTGAGGGTGTGCACAGGTGTCTTTTTATACTGATAACAAGTTTAAACAGGTGCCATTACTACAGGTAATGAGTGGAGGAAAGAGGAGACTCTTAAAGAAGAAGTTACAGGTCTGTGAGAGCCAGAAATCTTGATTGTTTGTTTCTGACCAAATACTTATTTTCCACCATAATATGCAAAAAAAAATGTTAAAAAAACAGACAATGTGATTTTCTGGATTTTTTTTTCTCAGTATGTCTCCCATAGTTGAGGTCTACCTATGATGTAAATTACAGACGCTTCTCATCTTTTTAAGTGGTGGAACTTGCACTACTGCTGACTGACTAAATACTTTTTTGCCCCACTGTATTAGCTCACACATACACATAATAGACAGGTCATGTGACTGACAGCTGCCGTATTTCCTATATGGTACATTTGTTGTAGTTTGTCTGCTTATTAATCAGATTTTTATTTTTGAAGGATAAGACCAGACTTGTGTGTGTTTTAGGGCGAGTTTCGTTTGTCAAGTTGTGTGTGTTGAGTTGCGTGTGGCGACATGCATGTAGCGACTTTTGTGAGATGAGTTTTGTGTGGCAACATGCGTGTAGCAACTTTTTGTGTGTCGAGTTGCATGTGACAGGTTAGTGTAGCAACTTGTGTGCAGCAAGTTTTGCGCATGGCGAGTTTTGCGTGGTGCCTTTTGAGTATGTGCAAGTTTTGTGTGAGGCAAATTTTGCATGTGTTGCAACTTTTGTGCATGTGGCAATTTTTCCGCGTGTGCAAGTTTTGCATGTGGCGAGTTTTCCATGAGGTGAGTTTTGCACTTGTGGCGAGTTTTGCAAGAGCCTAGTTTTTGCATGTGGCGAGTTCTGCGCGTGGCGAGTTTTGAGCGGCGACTTTTGTGTTTCGACTTTTATGTGGCGAGGTTGGAGAATGTGTGGTGAAATGTGTGCTGAGGGTGGTATATGTGTTCAAGCACGTGGTAGTGTTGCGCATTTTGTGTGTGTGTTCATATCCCCGTGTGTGGTGAGTATCCCATGTCGGGGCCCCACCTTAGCAACTGTACGGTATATACTCTTTGGCGCCATCGCTCTCACTCTTTACGTCCCCCTTGTTCACATCTGGCAGCTGTCAATTTGCCTCCAACACTTTTCCTTTCATTTTTTCCCATTATGTAGATAGGGGCAAAATTGTTTGGTGAATTGGAAAGCACGGGGTTAAAATTTCACCTCACAACATAGCCTATGACGCTCTCAGGGTCCGGACGTGTGACTGTGCAAAATTTTGTGGCTGTAGCTGCGACGCCTGCAACACTTTTACTTTCACTTTTTTCCCCATTATGTAGATAGGGGCAAAATTGTTTGGTGAATTGGAACGCGCGGGGTTAAAATTTCGCCTCACAACATACACACATTCAGCTTTATATATTAGATTTAGGAGTATGTACCAGTTTATGAGAATAACTTCTTCTAACCTCTACGGGCTCCTGTATGGCGAACTACATGTAGTATTATAAGAGGACAAGAAGGAGTCTATACAGAGTTTATACAGTGGCAGGGAGCAATTTCTTGGCAGAGAGAAATTTGAAACAGGATCTGTGTAATCTCATCTTTTAGGTATGTCGAAGATTAATGATCAGATGATGTCAAGCTCTTAATGTGGTCACCTTGTGTACGCATAGGCATCCTCCATAGTAGTTCCTGATTTAACATACACCTGAATATGATAAATGATGACGCAGACTTGGAGGGAAGTGCACTATGTATAGGAAAATAAAAATGTTTCTGACATCTCAGCCATACTGAAATTATTCTGCAAATATGTATTGTGGTGGTATATGGAGGTAGGAAAACAGGAACATTGTCTCTTTAAGCAGAGGTGAGCAAATTTCTTCGGGTCACAGCTTATTCGGCAAGTTACAGCGCTTACCGAATAAGCGGCATAGGGAACCCAGCTTCCTGGATCGCTCCAGCTGATCAGCTGTTCGGCTCCATAGCTCAACAAACAGGCTCTCCATGCATGTGTCGTGACTGTCACACAGCCATGACACTTGAAGCTGCGGAGACGAACAGCTGATCTGCCAGAGCGATCCAGGTTCCGTCTGCAGCTTATTCGGTAAGCGCTATAGCTTACAGAATAAGCAGGGACTCGAAGAAATTCGCTCATCTCTAGGGTTAAGTCTTCAGTTGGTATATTATAAAACAGTGTAAGATAGCAGGGACGCGAGATGCAGTGACGAGCAGGAGACAGAACAAGAGTTAAAGGGTTTACAACAAGGGATACACCTTGCAGGGAGAGAAAGGGTTAAGGGGGGAGTAAAACTGGGTACAGTGTCAGGGTGAGAACAAACGGTTATGAAACAGGTAAACTTTTTAGTCCGATGGTTTCTGGGCTGTGGAAGCTTGAAATCCCACGGTGGCGCCGTAGGTGATGCGTGAAGTCTCTGACCTCTTCCTGAAGAAAGTTGATGCACTGTCTCTTGATGGAAGCGGCGTATCCTGGCTCCCTGAGGCGAGGTCCTAGGTTACCGGAACGACGTTCGTGGTGTGAAGCAATCTCTGACACCGCCGGAAAGTGTCTCAGTCCAGTAGCGGTGACAAAGCTACCCAGCTTTAGATGATTCGCCGGGTCAGTTTTAGACTGCGTACTCGCGGCAGTCAGCGGAACGATGCGGGCCAGATCCTCAGTCGCATGGGTGAGTGGGCACACAAATCTATGTCCCTCACAGTTAATGTGTGCAAGGGCTGAGGAACTGCAGCGCAGGCCTGGACTATCGCGTAGCCCCGCGGAGAGTGAGTCAACCTTCTCATGCTGCGCACTCTGTCCTCCCGCCAAATGTCTCACTTTCCCACGCACCGTGCATTTTAAACAACTGGGCTCTAGAGGCAGTCTTTGGTCAGCAAGACTGGAGAGAGGATTCTTTAGTGGTTTGCATCTTAGGGAGGAAAGACTGAACCCGTGTTGCTCCAGAGCAAGATGTTAGGCGCAATTCATGGACTGTATTACAGCATTTTGTTTTTTTTGTTGTTTACCTTGTTTGCCCGAAGGGCTGTGTTTACTTTCCACGTGTAATTGGTTTATGTTGCTGTAGGAAGATGGACTGGGACGGTGATGCCTCTCTTGTGTTGGTTCCGGAGCTATCGGGGCTGTCACCATCGTTGCCGGGGGGGAAAGCTTTCTGACCCTGACAGACCTTTGCACTCCACTGTAAGGGGCGTGTCAGGGATAAAATGCACAGTGCGTGGGAAAGTGAGACATTTGGCGGGAAGACAGAGTGCGCAGCAGGAGAAGGTTGACTCACTCTCCATATGGCTACGCGATAGTCCAGGCCTGCGCTGCAGTTCCTCAGCCCTTGCACACACTGACTGTGAGGGACGTAGATTAATGCGACTGAGGATCTGGCCCGCATCGTTCCGCTGACTGCCGCGAGTACGTGGTCTAAAACTGACCTGGCGAATCATCTAGAGCCGGGTAGCTTTATCCCCGTCACCGCCACTGGACTGAGACACTTTCTGGTGGTGTGAGAGACTGCTTCACACCACGAATGTCGTTCCGGTAACCTAGGACCTCGCCTCAGGGAGCCAGGATATGCTGCTTCCATCAAGAGACAGTGCATCAACTTTCTTCAGGAAGTGGTCAGAGATTTCATGCATCACCTACGGCACCACCGTGGGATTTCAAGCTTCCACAGCCCGGAAACCATCGGACTGAAAAGTTTACCCGTTTCATAACTGTTTGTTCTCACCCTGACACTATACCCAGTTTTACCCCCTTAACCCTTTCTCTCCCTGCAAGGTGTATCCATGCAAGGCGTTATCTTTGTCTCAGGGAGACTCCCCCCTGAGAGAAAGCCAACGCAAAACGCACGTCGGGGTCCCACTGTGCCACCTATAGTCTGTTCATAAGGTCAGTGCCACCATTTTAGCACTTGCTATTCTGTGCACCTTTAGATATACATCTTGGTTGCTATATTTGTTAGCAATCACCAGCACTTTGCACTTTATTGGTTATTTTGGCTGCTACAAATATATATTTTCTATATGGTAAGGCAGGTTGCCTACCATAATCTGTAGAGATCCAACTGTGCCATCCTCAGTCTGTTTACAAAGGTATTTTCTACCATCTTAGCACTTGCTCTTTTTTGCACATTTTTGAACATATTTCCTGGCTGCTGCATTTGCTAGCAATTACCAGCACTTTGCAGTTTATTAAATTTTTTTGGCTGTTATAGATATATGTTTACCTGGATTTAACATAACGTGCTTTGTGTTCACTGCTGCTACTTTGTGAGTATAATATATCTGTCAGTGTTCTTCACTTGGTACTGTGAGTAAGGCCTTTTGCCTATTCATATCTATGCCAATACTTGTTAGTGATATCTTTTGTAAATGACTTATTTGGTCAGACACTGTCAGTTATTTATTTTGAAATATGGTGGACTATACAGCACTAGTCAATATTCTTTGAGCATTCTTCTTTAGGTGGTTAGTTTTGCTATGTCCCTGTCTATTTTTATGTATTTTATTTAAGAACTCTAAATAAAAATATATTTTTTATTATCTTTGGTATATGCTTCCTATTCTTCTAGGTTATAATTTGGTTGGAAGTGACAATATATCTAGGCCATTTATTTTTCTTTTTGTATAGTTAAAAGGGAGGCTTGCAGGGTTAGTCAGAGAGCTGGGTGGGACTGGCTAACCACACACATCTCACATCTATGGGGGTGGTTACATGTACATAATGTGACCAGGGTTTGGGTCACATGTTCAGAGTTTATGGACCTGAATGGTCAGAGTGTGAAGTCCTGGATAGACTGTGTTGGAATGTCCTGGAGTGGACTGGATTCCTGGAAGCACCTGGTGAGGCTAAGGACTGAAGGCATGTGTGTTGGAAGTACCTAGTACTGGACTTCCTGAATAGCGCATGGAGAGGCTGTATCTGCAGAGCCTGTGACGGCTACTCTGTGGGGAAGCTACAGTTCCGTCTGCGGGTCTGGACTATCTGAAGTGCCCTGGTCACAAGGACGGTGATCCCAGTTCGGCAGCTTCCCTGGGAACCAGGATTGACAGGAGTCAGTGTGTGGAGCAGTAGCTCCTATATGGTAACTCCAGATAAAGGGGTTACGAGCAGAGAAGTATCTGCCATTGGAACAGACTGTTGGTGGTTAATGTGTTCCGTTGATGTATATAATGAACTGTTTGTGACTCAGTTTAGGAGTCTAAATAAACCAAGAATAGACTGTTTTGTGAGAAACCATGCCTGTGTGGTTTAATCCCGTTGCCAAGCGAGTGTCCTCCAACGCAGTCAGGGAGCGCTGTCTCACACATGGCACATTTTTGGGGATTTATGGTGACCCCCGCATTCATCAATGCATCCAGAACTGCCTGTACCTTTGGTAGATGACTACCCCAGTCAGGGCTAAAGACCACAATGTTATCTCGGTAGGTGGCGGCATACTTCTTATGCAGAGCCAGGACCCGATCCATAGCCCTCTGGAAGGTTGCTGGAACCCCCTGTAGTCCGAAAGACATTCTGGTGTATTGCAAACATCCATCGGGAGTCGAGAAGGCAGTCTTCTCCTTAGCACTTCAGAACATGGAGATCTGCCAGTATCCCTTCAACAGGTCGAGGGTTGTAATGTACCTCGCAGTTCCCAGTCTCTCCATGAATTCATCCACCCGGAGCATCGGATATGCATCACATTTGGAGACCTCATTCAGTTTGCGGTAAGGATTGCAAAAATGCCACTCACCGTCGAGCTTCGGCACAATTTCAATGGGACTCGAGCATCCACTTTTCGACTCCTCAATCACCCCAATGTCTAATATCCTCTTCACCTCATTGGCTATTACCTCCCGATGTGCTTTGGGAATTCTATAGGGCCCGGGGTTCACCCTTACTTGTGGCTTTGTCAACACATCATGATTGACCACCTGCGTATGCCCTGGCAACTCTGAGAACAGGTCACGGTTCTGCTGCAACAGTTCCCGTCACTGTTGTTTCTGGGCAGGCATAAGAGAGTCTCTCCAACGGTGACATCGTCCACTGTGGCTTTGCGATTGTTTCCCAGGCAATGGGTACCAGCAACTCCCTATCTCGCCATGGGTTGAGCAAGTTCACATGGTATTTTTGGTGCAGCTTCCGTCGACCTGGCTGGTGTATCTTGTAATTCACCTTGCTTAGTTTTTCCAACATCTCGTATGTGCCTTGCCACTTGGCTTAGAACTTGCTCTCCACCATGAGGATAATCACTATCACGTGGTCCCCGGGCTGGAACTGCTTCACTCTGGCTGAATGGTTATACACCCTTGCCTGCGCCTCCTGTGCCTGGAGAAGATGCTCCTTCACAACGGGCATTACTTTCACCATCCTCTTCTGTAACTGGGCGAGATGCTCTATGATGCTCCAGTGTGGCATGACCTCGGCTTCCCAGGTTTCCTTGGCGATGTCCAGGAGCCCTCGCGAATGTCGACCATACAGGAGCTTGAATGGCGAGAAGCCAATAATAACTTGTGGAACTTCTCTGATTGAGAAGAGCAGAAATGGAAACAGATAGTCCCAGTCTCGATCGCCCTTCTCAATGACCTTCTTGAGCATCACATTCAAAGTATTATTTAAGCGCTCTACTAGGCTGTCGAGGGTTGCAATGTACCTCGCAGTTCCCAGTCTCTCAATGAGTTCATCCACTCGAGGCATTGGATATGCATCACATTCAGAGACCTCATTCAGCTTGCAAAGCCGCCACTCACCGTCGGGCTTCAGCACGAGGACAATGGGATTTGACCATCCACTTTTCGACTCCTCAATCACCCCAAGGTTTAACATCCTCTTCACCTCATTGGCTATTACATCCAGACGTGCTTCGGGAATTCTATAGGGCCTGAGGTTCACCCTTACTTGTGGCTTTGTCAACACATCATGCTCGACCACCTGCTTATGCCCTGGCAACTCCGAGAACAGGTCATGGTTCTGCTGAAACAGTTCCTAACAATGTTGTCTCTGGGCCAGCATGAGAGTCTCTACAATGGTGACTTTGCGACTGTCTCCCAGTCCAGGGGTTTCCAGCAACTCCCGATCTTGCCATGGCTTGAGCAAGTTCACATGGTATTTTGGTGCAGCTTCCTTCGGCCTGGCTGGTGTACCTTGTAATTCACCTCGCTTCGATTGCCCACATTCGAAACACAACTTGTGGTAGTTCAACTCATGTGGTGGTATACGGAGGTAGGAAAACAGGAACACTGTCTTTTTAAGTCTTCAGTTGCTTTATTATAAAGCAGCATAAACCAACTAGACGTGGAAAGGAAAGTAAATGGGGGTGTTCAGGAAGGAAATGGAGGCGGTGCACAGAAGCCATGAGTGACAGCTGGGAGGCGTTTTTGTCAGGGGGGAAAAAACATGACAAACTATTTCAGCGTTGGCAGGGACCCAAACTAAAAGAGCCACCTTGACAGAATGCAGCATTAGTGCTGCACAAGGTGGCTCTTTTAGTTAAAAACACCTGGGGGGTGACAGGTTCCCTTTAAGCCACAGGGACCTCACCATATGGCGCAAGTAGTAAAGGCTTATGGACCTCATCTGAAGTGGGACCCCTTATTGCCTCCAAGCCGGCCGGACTACAGCTACCCTACACCTGGTACCCTGGACTGAGGACTGCTACCATTAGTAAACCAGGTAAAAGACTGCAAACTCTGTGTCGTCCACTTATTCGTCAGCATACACCATCTAGTCCACATACTTTGGGAGCCCTGGGGACCCCGCTTCACCTGTGGGAATCGTTACCATCTTGCTGCAACATCACCCTAGAGGACCCCTTTAAGCAGCGTCGGTCCCTACTGACCGAATACCACAGGTGGCATCACGAACAATAGACATCACAAATCCCTTTAAAAACCTTCCCCTTTAATTGGGTGCCCAGGGCCACGGACAGAGTCGCAGCCACCGTGACATCCCCTTTAAGACCGGACCCGGAACAGAGTACCCCACAGCCCTGGCGGGCGTTCCAATTGCATTCTGTGGTTTTCCAGAGAGGGGAAACAAATTGATAAATGTTATCTGCTGTGATTTAGCAATGGAAGCAAAATTTATCATTTAGGAATGCTACAGATTAAGTACTGTATACTGGTGCAGATTTGATATTTAAAGTGTTCTAACATTCTTGATCAATATTCTTACTCAATATTGATCCATTTTTTTAAACTGTTTAGAGAATAGTCACAGCTAACTGGATTTATTTATTACTAAGGAGTGCAATATTTTAGGCACAGATTAGTGGTATAAGATAAACCACCCAAGGGATTGTATAAAGAATAGCAATGCCATTGTGTTAAGTTTGCTCCATTTACAGCTTCATTTTTTATCCATGCAGGAAAGAATTTTTTGTGTCTTTCAAGGGATACTGTCACGATTCCACCACTCAGTGTATTTTGGACGCAGTGACTGACAGCTGTTGTCCAATCTAGTGCAGGTGTGTGCTGAGCTGTCTGTATTTTGATTGACAGCTCAGCCGTTCAATCTGAGACTAGTAGGTGCTGAGCTTCCTTCAGGTGTTCCCTGTTTCAAGTGACTACCCAGCTACTTAACTGAGCTGTCAGTCCCAGATAGCTGCCAGTCATAGCTTTCAGCTCAGTATGGTGCACGCTCTGTGCTTTGCGCTTATAATTTATACATTCTGATCTTCTGTTGCTGGACCCTGGATTTGCATATTGTCTACCCATTTGTATTGCTTCTTTTGCCTTGACGCACTCTGACCTTGGAATTCTGAATCTGGATGGTGACCTGTCTGTGCCTTTGTCTCTTCCATCTGTTTATGATGTATTCTGATGGCTCTTGACTCCTTGACTGCCCTGACTCACTGCTTGTCCATGAGAAGTGACTGTCACATTACGACTGCCCCATCCATTTTTTGCCAATATGAATCCTGTTCACATGCGCTGTGAACAGGAGGTGAATCTGACGCAGATGCTACAGGATCTGGCTAAGTCTTGACTAAGTCTTGAATCGTTACAAATTCAGTTGCAGGGTCAGATACATAGCTTGAAAACTTTCTATAGCTCTCCACTGCCAGCAGTGGCTGTGAGATACAGTTAGTCTCTCCCAAACCTGTAATGATAACTTTACAATGATAAATTTTCGGGAGAGAAAAAACAGTTTAAGGTGTTCAGGGAGAGCGGTAAGCTATTTTTTACACTGCGACCCCAGGTAAAAAGTGGGTGGGGATAATCATGTACCTACTGCAAGGAGGTCTTCAGACCTGGGCATTTTCTTTGTACCCACAAGCCCTAGAACGGTCTTCTGTTGATGTCTTGTTTGATTCTTTTGGCTTGATCTATGACAAACCCGACAGGATCCAGATTGCTCAGGCAAAGATCATGAACCTGGCACAGGGGGCCACACTGCTGAGGACTACTGCACTGGGTTCGGATAGTGGTTGTTTGAAGTTATTATGCAGCTCTCAAGTGCCAGTTCTGTAAAGCTTTTTCCGAGACTCTTAAGGACACTCTGGTTCTTTATGACTTCCCTTGTTCTCTGGTGGAGGCAATGACTCAGGCCTTATGAATGGACCGCAAAATCCATGAAAGACATGGTGAACAGCAGGCTACAATTTATACTTCACCGTAGTAGGTTCATTTACCTGAGGTGGAGCCATTGGAGGTTAAAGTTGCCAATTTTCATGTTGTGGGGGAAAAACGTAGACAGGATCTTGAATTCTGTCTATTCTGTGGTTGTGGGGAGAAACCGTAGACAAGATCTTGGACTCTGTCTATTCTGTGGCCTCACTGGACATTTTCTCAAGAATTGCACAACTCGTCCTCAGACAAGCAACAGAAGGAGAACATCTGAGTCAGGGGGATTGCCAAGGAGGTCACCCAGACTCCCAGGTACATTTTTCTTCCTTTGATAAAGTACTGATGAATATGGTGTTCTCCTTCAAGAACCAGGTGTTATTGGTGTTTATTGACTGTGAACTGCTAACTTTATTGATTTGGGATTGGTTCTAAAGTTAGGATTAGGAACAGTTAGTTTGGAAAGACCCATTCAAATTGTTCCTATTGATAAGACACCATTAGCCCAGAATTTGGACAAGAGCGGAACAGTGGACTTCACTCTGAATCCATCTAGTTTTGGATAATTTACCTGCTGTGCTGGTACTTGGGCTTCCATGGCTGCGGCTTCACAATCCTGTTATTGATTGGTATCAGAAGGAAATTGTTAAATGGAGCCTCAATTGTTACAAGAAATGTCTAACGTCAGTACAAATATGCTCCATTAGACTGAAGGGTCTGTCAGGGCACCTGAAGGACTTCGGACATGTTTTCTTAGAAAAAGAGGTAGATATACTACCTCCCCATTGTCATTATGATTGAGCTATTAATCTTGTCCCTAATGCCAAATTACCTAAATCTTGCCTTTACAATTTGTCTGGGCCTGAAGAAACTGTCATGAAAGAAAGTTAACGAAAGTTTACAGAAGAGTCATTTTCCTGCCTAATTTTCCTTTGCAAAAAAAGAAAGATGGGGGGCTGTTTTGAACAGCTGACATGTGCCCGTAATAGCGACGGGTGGAATCACGATCCACCCGCCGCTATTAACTAGTTAAATGCCGCTGTCAAACGCTGACAGCGGCATTTAACCGGTGCTTCCGGCCATCGGGTCGGAAATGAGCGCATCGCCGACCCCGTCACATGATCGGGGGTCAGTGATGCGTCTGCATAGTAACCATAGAGGTCCTTGAGACCTCTTTGGTTGCTGATGCCAGATTGCTGTGAGCGCCACCATGTGGTCGGCGCTCATAGCAATCCAGGAATTCAGCTACATAGGAGCAATCTGATGATCGCTCCCATGTAGCTGAGCCGATCGAGTTGTGCCAGCTTCTAGCCTCCCATGGAGGCTATTGTAGCATGGCAAAAGTAAAAAATAAGTTTAAAAAATTTGAAAAAAAAAAGTTTAAATCACCCCCCTTTCGCCCCATTCAAAATAAAACAATAAAAAAAAAAAAATCAAACCTACAAATATTTGGTATTGCGGCGTTCAGAATCGCCCGATCTATCAATAAAAAAAAGGATTAACCTGATCGCTAAATGGCGTAGCAAGAAAAAAATTAGAAACACCCAAATTACGTTTTTTGGGTCGCCGTGACATTGCATTAAAATGCAATAACGGGCGATCAAACAAACGTATCTGCACAAAAGTGGTATCAATCAAAACGTCAGCCGGGAATGCAAAAAATAAGCCCTCAACCGACCCCAGATCACAAAAAATTGAGATGCTACGGGTATCGGAAAATGGCGCTTTTTTTTTTTTTTTAGCGAAGTTTGGAATTTTTTTTTCACCACTTAGATAAAAGAGAACCTAGACATGTTTGGTGTCTATGAACTCGTAATGACCTGAAGAATCATAGTGGCAGGTCAGTTTTAACATTTAGTAAACCTAGTAAAAAAAAGCCAAACAAAAATCAAGTGTGGGATTGCACTTTTTTTTGCAATTTCACCGCACTTGGAATTTTGTTCCCGTTTTCTAGTACACGACATGCTAAAATCAATGATGTCATTCGAAACTACAACTCATTTTGCAAAAAAATAAGCCCTCACATGGCCATATTGACAGAAAATTAAAAAAGTTATGGCTCTGGGAAGGAGGGGAGCGAAAAACATACACGGAAAAACGGAAAATGGTCATGAAGGGGTTAACATCTGAGGGTTATTTGAAAATCTTGTCATGCCATTTGGGTTATCTAATACGACTGCTGTTAAAATTTTATGAATTATATATTCTCTGAGTGTATTGGACGATTTGTTGTGATTTATCTGGATGATATTCTAATTTTCTCAATATGGACTCACACCAGGAACATGTCCGTTTTGTACAGTAAGTTACAAAGGTTGAGTTATATCTCCTTGTTTGCTAAATGAGAGAAATGTATTTTTTCTGATCAGGAAAATTTGGTCTTGGAGTGTATTTTGTCAGCACAATAGTTTAAGATGACCCTGGGAAGGTGCAAGCCATTATTGATTGGGTTTAACCTTGTGACCTTAAAGCTTTGCAATGTTTTCTGGGATTCACCAACTATTATAGTCTAATACTAGAAAGACTATGATGGTGAGATCAGCGCTATATGGGAGCCATATAATCAATTCCAGGGCTCCTTATTATTTCTTGAACCGAAGATGATGCTTTAAGGGGTTTTCCCATGAACAAAGTTCATTTTAGTCAATAGATCTTGAAATAGTAAGTACGTATTTCCATAATTGGATGTGTTTAGAAAAAATGTTCCTGTGCTGAAATAATCTTATAAATGTGTCCCTGCTGTGTAATGGCAGTGTCTGACCGTGCAGGGAACCGTGGAACTTATTACTATTCCAAGATCTATTGATTAAAATCAACTTTAAAATTAACTTTGTGGGGAAACCCCTTTTAATGACATTGGCTCTGTTTGGGGTCATTGTCCTGCAGCAGAATAAATTTGAAGCCAGATGCCTTCTTAATGGTTTTGCAGGATGTACAAGTATCTACTTGTATATCTCAGCACTGAGGACACAATTAATTGTGTCCAAATCTCTAACAACATGTGCTAAAATGCAGCCCCAAACTTGCAAAGAAAAAACTGACCTTTTAAAGCCAAATATTTAAAATACTGACTCATCAGTAAAGAGCACCTGCCGCCACTTTATTTACCCTATAGTTCTTTTGTGCATAGCTTTTGTGCATAGTTGAGTCACTTGGCCATGTTTCCATGCGGTATGGTTGTTGGTCACATTACTTCCATGAAGACCACTTCTGGCCAGACTTCTACTAGCACTATATCAGTGTATCTGATCCCAGTAGTTGCTGCCAATACCGAGCTGATGGCACTGCTGGACATTTTCTCCTTTCAAAGGGAAGTAAGCATGATATGTCTTTCATTTGCTGCATTGTTTTCTTGGTTGACCTTGTTGTCTACGATCCTCAGTGTTGCCCATGTCATGCTGCCCTCATTGCTGAGAGATACAGGCAAATACTTATGACTGGTTCCAAATTTATTCTGCAGCAAGAGAATGACCTGAAATATACAGCCAAGTCACTAAGAACTATTTTCAATGTAAGGAAAAAACAAGCAGGTTTGGAAGTGATTATATGGCCCCCACAGAGCTCTGATCTCAACATAATCAAACCTACAACCACAGAACATTTGTGATTACTTCCCAAAGACGCTTGGAGAAACTTTCCTGACAAATTCCTTCAAAAACTGTGAGTCGTTTTTCAACAAAGCAAAGCCAGGATGCATATTGCTCATACTACTGTGAGCAGCCTGTGTGACCTAAATTTGCTAAAATGAACTTCGTGGCTCTGGATTGTCTCCCATCAATCACATGTGGGATGTGATTGTTTGTCAATTACAAAAGGGAGCTGCCAGCAGCGGATCTTCCTGAAGTGTGCCCAAGTGTTCAGCGAGGCAGAACATTCCTCAGACAACCATTAATAACTACATTGATAGTATGCCAAGGCGTGTCAGTGCATGTATTTCTGTAGGATGCGCTAACATTCAATATTGAATTGTTTTTTTTTTACATTTTGTTTACATTTGTTTCATCATTTACATATCATTACCATATCTATCAAGAAAGATATATATCTTGGTACCGTGTTAGCCAGTAGATAGAAAAATATTTATTTACTGAGGACTCTCAATTCTAAATATTTTTCATATCTATAAATTGTGATTTTCAAAATTCCACAAATTTTCTGTCTTGGTGTAATTGCAACGTGGAGGTGTGTGTTTTTATTTACATATACTGTATAATGATTATGTTCCTTATATCAATATAGGACTGTGTATAATTTTGCATTTTTGCATTAGGTCTGATGCCTCCAACTACTTGTATTGGCTTTGCCTCCTGCCAAATTAGACCTGCCCATAAATGAAGGCCACTTTTTTTTTCCCAAGGGGACATTAAAAGTGGTTGTCCATGTCTGAGAGCAAAGTCACACAAAGCCACACTGTCTGCAGTTACATTGCCAATGCAAGCAATCGATCACGTGACCGCATGAAAGCTATTTGCATACATGTGGTCAAGTGCTGATTCACCTCATCCAGCTTCTCAATAGAAGGGAATTGGGAGAAGCTGAACGAATCTAGTCAGCAAATAAATAATCTTTATTTTTATATAGCGCTAACATATTCCGCAGCGCTTTACAGTTTTGCACACATTATCATCACTGTCCCCGATGGGGCTCACAATCTAGATTCCCTATCAGTATGTCTTTGGAATGTGGGAGGAAACCGGAGTACCCGGAGGAAACCCACGCAAACACGGAGAGAACATACAAACTCTTTGCAGATGTTGTCCTGGGTGGGATTAGAACCCAGGACCCCAGCGCTGCAAGGCTGCTGTGCTAACCACTGCGCCACCGTGCCGCCGTGCTAAGCCCACCCAGCTGCAGGCAGGGGGCCTCAGCCAGGTTTAAGAAGAGCTAAGGTCTCTGGGAGACTCACTCCACAGAAGAAGGTGATGATGATATCCACAGAAGAAGGTGATGATGATATCTTAAGGAACAGGGTATGCCAGCCAGAGGGGAGCAAGCACACGCTTTCTGGGGGCTGCCCGTCAACTAAGTTTTGGACCTGCGGAATGCTGCGCGCCCCCGGCTTCCACAAGCGACCTTCAACCTGGTAAATTGACCTCCAGCTTTATACCTTTAAGCCTTGTATTATTGTTCTTATATTGTACTCTGACTGTAACTCTTGATATATTGTGATTGTATCTTTCTTGTAATTATCTAGTGCGCCCTTAAGGCAATTAAATCATAAATTAATTTTGGGCTGATCCTTTTACTCTGATTGCGAATCTTAGAATACCCAGTGTGGGTAACAGGGCAGTCTCCCCGGCGGCCATTTGCTCTAGGTGCAGTTCCTTTACTGACCTGAGAGACAAAGGGGGCGCCGGAGAGCTGGGCCTGTGTAGTGACGTCACGGATCGGTGACGTGGGAGGAAGGGGTAATCCTTCACAGTGGTCACATGACCGCTCGCTCCCACAAAGAATGATGGCAGACTTTGCTCTGGAAACTCGACAACCCCTTTAAATTCGCAAACAATCACTGGAAATGTTTAAGTTTAACCAAAACCTTTGTTTTCCTAAAGTATATTTGACATACCATATATTGTATTTTTTTGGTTAACATTTTAGTTGATTTGCAACAACAAGTCTGCAACGAAAATCGAGGGGGGGGGGGGGGCATGTGGGCAATCGTAATATCCACCAATATTCATACATACTATATACCTCTAAATCATGGAATTCAGGTTGTTACTCGAGTCCTGTTGTCATAGGGGTATAAAATCCAACCCCTCGCCACGCTGTCTGCCTTTACTGACATAAATGAAAGAATGGCTCGTTCTAGAGAGACCACTGAAATTGAGTGTGTTCATGAAAAAGCCACCGACGTAGCTAAGTGATTTCATAACATTTATTCACCCCTAAATATTCCGCAATTTACTGTGAATGGTATTATTGACTAGTGGAAGGAACCCCAGGTAGGTTAGGTTCACATCACATTAATGCCATCTGGTTAACGGATCCATTAAGCGGATGCACCAACGCTGATGCACAAAATCTCTTTTTTTCTTCAATCGCGCTAACGCATGGTTCCATTGCATTGGCATGCGTTAGCAATAGAGGTCTATGCACAGCTAACGCGTCCGTTCGCTGTGCGTTAGCCCTAATGTACCTGAAAACGCAGTAGACCGGGTTCGAGGGTGCGTGACAAAGTAACGCATCATCGCTAACACATGTTGATTTCAACATGCGTTAGGATGCATTCAGATAATGGATGTCTATGGGTGCGTTAATGGATCCATTACATAGCGTTAATGCCGCTAAGTAACGGATCCATTAAACCGATCGCCCTTACGCAATGTGAACCTAGCCTAACTCCGCTATGAAGTGGCAGACCACAAAGTTACAGAGCGCGGTCGTTGAGGTGCATAAAAGTCACCAAAGCTCTGCTGCCTCAATAAAGGCCCCTTCACATTAAACGACGCTGCAGCGATACCGACAACGATCCGGATCGCTGCAGCGTCGCTGTTTGGTCGCTGGAGAGCTGTCACACAGACCGCTCTCCAGCGACCAACGATGCCGGTAACCTGGGTAAACATCGGGTAACTAAGCGCAGGGCCACGCTTAGTAACCCGATGTTTACCCTGGTTACCATCCTAAAAGTAAAAAAAAACAAACGCTACATACTTACCTACAGCCGTCTGTCCTCCAGCGCTGTGCTCTGCACTCCTCCTGTACTGTCTGTGTGAGCACAGCGGCCGGAAAGCAGAGCGGTGACGTCACCGCTCTGCTTTCCGGCTGACCGACGCTCACAGCCAGTACAGGAGGAGTGCAGAGCACAGCGCTGGAGGACAGACGGCTGTAGGTAAGTATGTAGCGTTTGTTTTTTTTTACTTTTAGGATGGTAACCAGGGTAAACATCGGGTTACTAAGCGTGGCCCTGCGCTTAGTTACCCGATGTTTACCCTGGTTACCAGTGAAGACATCACTGGATCGGTGTCACACACGCCGATCCAGCGATGTCAGCAGGAGTCCAGCGACGAAATAAAGTTCTGGACTTTATTCAGTGACCAACGATCTCCCAGCAGGGGCCTGATCGTTGGTCGCTGTCACACATAACGATTTCATTAACGATATCGTTGCTACGTCACAAAAAGCAACGATATCGTTAACAATATCGTTATGTGTGAAGGTACCTTAAGTGCAGAATTTCAAACATCCACTGGAATTAACATCAGTACAAAAACTGCGCCAGGTGCTTCATGGGAGGGATTTCTATGGATGTCCAGCTGCATGTAAGCTTTACATGACCAAGCACAATGCCAAGTGCCTGATGGAACTGTGTAAAGCACTGGACTACAGACCACTGAACTCGTGTTGTGTGGAGAAATCAATCATGCTTTTCTTTCTGGTGGTATGATGGATAAATTTTGATTTGGTGACGTGAATGCTAAAAGAGTGTTACCGGCCTGTTTGCATTGTGCTAATTGTAAAATTTGGTGGAGGTGGGATAATGGTATGGTGTTTTATTTCAAGTGTTGGTCTGGGCTTCTTAGTTCAAACGAAGAGAAATCTTAATGCTTAAAATCTTAAAACGGAAAGATTACAAAGGTATTTTCTCAGCAAAGGTGGGGAATCGGGGGATATGAAAGGTACTGCTGTAAAGCAGAGCTCATGCACAACTGAACCATATTTTTATCTCAAATCGAAAAAAAGGGTGACAGATTCCCTTTAAGATCGTTCTGGGTCCCAGTGGTTGGACTGCCAGTGATCAGTAAGTTATCCTCTATGAATAAGGAACAAACCATTTCAGGAATAATCCCTTCAAGTAACCTGGTTCTTTTAACTGTTTATGCAAATGAGCTCGCACTGATTTTCCATTTCCTGTGGTGGTAATTGTAAGGGGCCCCATATACAACAAAGAGTTGCCGGATTTACGATTGGCCAACAGCTCTTTCCCATTTCCTCCATACTAATGGGTGCTCTTGTATTCTCTATGAGATGCCTTAAAGGTACCGTCACATTAAGCGACGCTGCAGCGATATAGACAACGAGCCAATCGCTGCAGCGTCGCTGTTTAGGTCGCTAGGAGACGTCAAACACCGGCAACAGCTGAACGATGCAGGAGCGATCCAGTGACGTACTTATCGTTCTTGCTGGTTGTTCGCTCCATGAAAAACCATTGCAGGCATCGTTGATTTTGCTGTCAAACATGACGAATCACGCCGACCTGACGACCAAATAAAGTTCCGGACTTCTAGCTACGACCAGCGATGTCACAGTGGGATCCAGATCGCTGCTGCGTGTCAAACACAACGAGATCACTATCCAGGACGCTGCAACGTCACGGATCGTTGTCGTTGGACAGTTGCTCAGTGTGAAGGTACCTTTATACTACTAGAACTGGGGGGGGGGGGGGGGGGGGGAAATTATATACTGGAAACAATTTTCTGCAGTTTGTTGGAAGAATTCCTGTCCCCTATGTAGATTTACTGTAACCTCAGCTTGTTACTCTTACAATAACACGCAACTTCTTGTAATGTATTTATAGTATGTAGTGAAGAGCTCAGCATCGACTGCCCAGGCCAGAAAAACTTATTTCAGAATGAAAGGGACCGGCTAACTTCGTAGACAAGAAAGACTTTAGATAAACACAACCAAATATGGTCCGGCTTACTAACCACATATGAGCCAAATCTTTTATCTCCTCTCTGTAGGAAGGGGATCCAGCCCTCCCTCCCACCTAGAAGACAGGGGCGTATTAAACACTGGATCCAACAGCACTGGGAGTGAGGGGAGACTTTCAGTTATGTGTAGACCATTTTTAACAAGATGGTATTTAGTATACAGGAAGCAAATATATGTGCATAGAAAGGTGCAGTAACCCTGAGTTGGTCAGTCTACTTTGTGACTTATGTGGCCATGGAGGGATGAAGTTGCAGCCCACCACGGTGAATTCTCAGCCTCAGACAGTGATGTGCTATATAAGGAATGCACTTCTTGTAATCCTGATGGGAACCTCAGATTTACAGCACACTCCTCACATCCTCCTGACTCCTGTTATTTTTACAGCCCACGCTCTAGAGTCTGAGTGTAACTCCATGAACAATCCCTGGCTACACCCCAGACAGGACACCGCTATACTCTACTATAGTAATTGCATATTAATGCTCAAACATCATATTTACTTAAAACATTATGTAAAAACCAATGGAGAGAAAATATAATGAGAGCAAATACATTAATATTATTATTTTTAGCCAGAATACAAAAAAAAGTATGTGTGTAAATGTATTGATTTAAAGGAGTTATTCTCGCTTAAGCTAAAAATCTGCAGTCTGTGTGACTGCAGACCTGTGAATCCTCGCATTGCGCACACTGCACACTGAGTAATCTCCGGCGCCAGAAGCGGCAGTCAAGCTATGCACATACCCTGCCATATTCCGCCTAGATAGGTGAAGCCTCACTCATTTTAAATGAGGCCAGAAACAGACTAGTCGGCATATGGCCAGGAAAATGCATATCGCATACTTGTGTTCACATTAGACGCCAGCACTGGAGAATCATGCAGACTTGTAGCTCAAGTCTGGACAACCCCTTTAAGTGTTTAAGCCCCCCCAATACACAAATTGAGGTCAACCTATATCAGAGTGCTCAGCCGTTAATCTAATGTGTATTTGGGTCACAACTTTCCATTGACAGATGATGTCACTTGAGATAAGGATCTGACCTTTCCAATTTTGGACTGCCAATCATTTTGCCTTCGGTGAGACAAGCTACCGCCTGCAGTCTGTCAGCAGCTGTATCATAGAGAACACAGGACTCGCTTAGAAGAGCAAGTGCTGCAGTATACAGAGGAGATGCGAGAGAGCTACCAAATGATTGATCAGCCAAACCATCGTTCAGCTGACAGCTATCAGTTGTATATGGGGCCCTGTAAGGTCCATCCAATAGAAAAAAAAAACCCTACTGGTTGGGGGTTACGAGTACTGGTGGAAAATATATTCCTCAACAAATTGCAACATAAAGAACTAAAAATCATGTAATTATGGAAATCAGAAAATTAATACACAATAGTGTTCTATAGTGTTTTTCAACACAATGCCAGGCTGCATTTTACTGGTGCTACTGTGAGGAGCCTACATGGCCTAAACATGCTACCATGGCCTGCAGAGTCTCTGGACTTGTCTCCCATCACACCTCTGTGACCTCATTGGGCGGAAATTGCAAAGACAGCAACAGATCTTCATGATTTTTGTGGCCAAGTGCATTTAACACGTCAGAACATTGCTCAGAAAACCATTAATAACCTCACTGATAGAAGCCAAGGCGTGTGAGTTCGTCTATTTTTTACATGTACAAAAATAGGGAAAAAGGAAAAAAATGGGAAGAAAATAAGTCAGCTCACCAATCCCTCAACAGTGCAATGATGTCCATGCACGGAGCCGCCTTGGTCAAGGGCGTAGTCCAGAGCCAGCAATGAAAAAGAAAAAATAATCTCCAGCATGGATCTTCTAAAAAGTCAATTTATTGAAAACACTTTAAAATGCAAACATTTGCAAAAAAAAAAAAAGATGGGGGTCCCAGGTGGTCAACGCCGACGCGTTTCGACCATCAGGTCTTAGTCATGGCATGACTAAGACCTGATGGTCGAAACGCGTCGGCGTTGACCACCTGGGACCCCCATCTTTTTTTTTTTTGCAAATGTTTGCATTTTAAAGTGTTTTCAATAAATTGACTTTTTAGAAGATCCATGCTGGAGATTATTTTTTCTTTTTCATTTTTTACATGTGGCACTCATACTTGAATAGAATATTTTTAAAATTGTATTTCTATTTTTTCCTCATTTGCATATTAACAATATGTCTATCGATTCTCTGATTTCCATAATTGCATGACATTTCCTTCTTGATGTTGCAGTTTCAATGTTGAGGAATATATTGAATTTCTGTCAGTACTCGTAACCCATAACCAGTAGGATAAAGGTCCGCCAGATACATTAGATGAAAGACGTCTGACCCAGCTTAATTTGGTAGGACTGGCCCATCATCTGACATGTATTGGTCCTCCCAGTTCTTCTCTGAACTTCTGCATCAGGATTATCAGGGACTTGGTATGTCAACATCCAATCCTTTTGTTTTCAGGGGCGATAAGCCGTTGCCTGAGGATTCTGGCAGTGGCTTTTTCCCTTCTCCCCATTGAAAACAGATGAATGCTCAGTCAAGCACTTGTTTATGGGGGAGTTGGAATACAAAGTTGTCATTTGACAGTTATGTGTATGGCCTGTTTAATGTACAGAGAAAAAAAAATATTAAAATCATCTAACTCCTTAACGACTGCTGATACGCATAAAAACGGCAGCCACTAAGGGTAATAACTTTCATTGCCATTTTAAAACGGTGATCCGGAATAAGGTTGCTGGGCCCCCAGAGTTAGAAAATCTTCAGGTTCTCTGCTACTGGCGGTAGCTGGGACCCCAGAGAACATGATCAGGGCCGGATTTTCCAGTGATCCCATCACGTGATCGTCGTTATTCAGTGAATATCGGCGATCATTAAAAAAAAAGTGGGCCCCCTGTTTCAGTAATTTCTTTCTCTCCTGACATGATATACATGTCAGAGAGAAGAGAAATTATGCCCCCCCCGAGAAACCCAGGCACCTCCACCATCCCTGGGCCCTCCTGACCATCCACCAGCCCAGCGTCATTTTCCTGGCAAAAAAAAGAAAAAGCTGACGCATGCATAGTACACCCGCCAAGATCTGCTACCCGGTACCCACAATAGGAATTTTTTCCTATTGGTTCCTTTTGATCACTGAGATAGATCCTATCGCAGTGATCAAAAGAAGGAAAATAGTAACTCAAATCCCCTTTGTCACCTGTTTAGATAAAAATTCTAAATTATATATATATTTTTTCCATTCTTTGCAGTTGGGGTTAGGGTTAGAACTGTTGTTTTTTTTCAAAAGTAAAAAAAAATAAAATGATATGATGACTAGTGTTGAGCGCAAGTGCTTGCTATACGAGCTTGCATCGGGTGCTTGAGTACGCACGGAGTATCGCAGATCCCCATTTTTTTTAGGGTGTCTAACAGCCGCAAAACATGTGGGGCAGGTACTCTAGCATGTCAATCGAGCACTCTAGATATTCGGTGCATACCCATGCACCGGATGTAAACTGGAGTAGCGAGCACTTGCGCTCAACACTAATGACATATTCAATATGACAACCTAATGTTATCAAAATTTGTGTCATACCTGTGGGTTCAAAATGCTCACTATATACCCCTGGATAAAATTCTTGAGGGGTGCGTTTTCCATAATTGGGTCACTTGACGGGGGTTTCCACTGTTTAGGCACATCAGGGGCTCTACAAATGCAACATGGCGTTCGCTAATTATTCCAGCAAATTTTTCATTCAAAAAGTCAAATGGCGCTCCTTCCCTTCCGAGCTCTGCAGTGGTTTTCCCTCACATATGGGGTATCGGTGTGCTCAGGAGAAATTGCACAACAAATTGTATGGTCCATTTTCTCCTGATACCCTTGTGCAAATAATAAAGTTTGGGTCGTAAGTAAATTTTTTGTGAAAAAAATTAACCCCTTCATGACCGGGGGATTTTTCGTTTTTCCGTGTTCGTTTTTCGCTCCCCTCCTTCCCAGAGCCATAACTTTTTTATTTTTCCGTCAATTTGGCCATGTGAGGGCTTATTTTTTGCGGGACGAGTTGTACTTTTGAACGACATCATTGGTTTTAGCATGTCGTGTACTAGAAAACGGGAAAAAAATTCCAAGTGCGGTGAAATTGCAAAAAAAATGCAATCCCACATTGGTTTTTTGTTTGGCTTTTTTGCTAGGTTCACTAAATGCTAAAAATGACCTGCCATTATGATTCTCCAGGTCATTACGAGTTCATAGACACCAAACATGACTAGGTTATTTTTTATCTAAGTGGTGAAAAAAAATTCCAAACTTTGCTAAAAAAAAAAAAAAAAAAAAAAAATTGCGCCATTTTCCGATACTCGTAGCGTCTCCATTTTTCATCATCTGGGGTCGGTTGAGGGCTTATTTTTTGCGTGCCGAGATGACGTTTTTAATGATAGCATTTCGGTGCAGATACGTTCTTTTAATCGCCCGTTATTGCATTTTAATGCAATGTCGCGGCGACCAAAAAAACGTAATTCTGGCGTTTCGAGTTTTTTTCCCGCTACGCTGTTTAGCGATCAGGTTAATACTTTTTTTATTTAATAGATCGGGCGATTCTGAGCGCGGCGATACCAAATATGCGTAGATTTGATATTTTTTTTATTGATTTATTTTGATTGGGGCGAAAGGGGGGTGATTTAAACTTTTATGTTTTTTTTATTTTTTTCACATTTTTTTAAACTTTTTTTTTTAACTTTTGCCATGCTTCAATAGCCTCCATGAGAGGCTAGAAGCAGGCACAACCCGATCGGCTCTGCTACATAGCAGCGATCTGCTGATCGCTGCTATGTAGCAGAATTGCACGTGTGCTGTGAGCGCCGACCACAGGGTGGCGCTCACAGCGACGGGCAATCAGTAACCATAGAGGTCTCAAGGACCTCTATGGTTACCATTCACAAGCATCGCCGACCCCCGATCATGTGACGGGGGTCGGCGATGACGTCATTTCCGGCCGCCCGGCCGGAAGCGGTAGTTAAATGCCGCTGTCTGCGTTTGACAGCGGCATTTAACTAGTTAATAGGTGCGGGCAGATCGCGATTCTGCCCGCGCCTATTACGGGCACATGTCAGCTGTTCAAAACAGCTGACATGTCCCGGCTTTGGTGCGGGCTCACCGCGGAGCCCTGCATCAAAGCAGGGGAGCCGGCATCGGACGGTATAGTACGTCCGATGCCGGTAAGGGGTTAAATGTTAATTTTTTTCCCTCCACATTGCTTCAGTTCCTGTGAAGCACCTGAAGGGTTAATAAACTTCTTTAATGTAGTTTTGAGCACCTTGAGGGGTGCAATTTTTAGAATAGTGTCACTTTTGGGTACTCTGTCATACAGACCCCTCAAAGTCGCTTCAAATGTGAGGTGGTCCCCTCCCCCCAAAAAATAAAAAAATATGAAAATTTAATTTGGTTTGTTTTGTAAATTTTGTTGGAAAAATTAAAAATCGCTGGTCAACTTTTAACCCTGCTAACTTCCTAACAAAAAAAAGTTTAAAAAATGGTGCTGATGTAAAGTAGACCTGTGAGAAATGTAATTTATTAACTATTTTGTGTGACGCCTCTCTCTGACTAAAGGGCATAAGAATTAGGGCCCCTTCTCACTTGCGAGAAATACGTGCGAGTCTCGCATATTAAAACCAAGTTCTGGCGCCGGCACTCCAGAGCGAAGCGTGCAGCTCCATGTATGGCTATGCAGCCGCATGCTCCACTCTGGAGTGCCGGCGCCAGAACTTGGTTTTAACATGTGAGACTTGCACATATTTCTTGCAAGTGAGATGGAGCCCTTAAAAGTTTGAAAAAATATTGTGATGTACAATAACAAATTGTATTGTGGTACCGTGTTAGCCAGAAAAATCGATGTGAATACTTTTCTGCCCAATGATGACAGAAGTATTCTGGGAGGTTTGCCTGAAGAAGGAGCCTCTGTGCTCTGAAAGCTTGCAAACATATTATTTTCTGGTTAGCCAATAATGGTATCACTCCCAGAATACTTCTGTTATCATCGGGCAGAAAAGTATTCACATTGAAAAAATATTGTGAAATTTTTGCCACATTTTTTGCCACTTACCAAAAATATACGTTATTACTGTTCCTGTTCATTTATTGGTACGTTTGGATGATGATGCTGCTTGGCTAGCTTTACAGTTCATACAGAAGGTAGCTGATAAACACAGAAAACCGTGATCTAAATTCAAATTATCTAGATAGACATAAGAATGACGACCCGATTATCTATAATATAACGATGGGAGCATTACTCTGTCCGAAGCCTTTATAGACTGCGCAAGCGCTGGCGCAGTCTGGACCCTACAGAGTGACGCAGCCCAGGAGATCGCGGTATGCGTAAGCACTGAACGCACACCGCGATCTCCAACGGAGAAGCAGGGACGATCCAGGAGGGTGAATATGCTATATTCACCTGTCCCGTTCCAGCGCTGCGAACCGCTCCGTCTTCAGTGTCCTCTGCCTGTGACGTTCAGTTCAGAGGGCGCGATGACATGCTTAATGCGCGCCGCCCTCTGAACAGTCATAGCCAGCCAGAGGACCCGGAAGATGGAGCGGCGCGCAGCGCTGGAACGGGACAGGTGAATATAGCAAGTGTCGGGGGCCTGAGCTAGCGGCGACTCCGGCACCTGACCCCCACAGCGCGCCGGTGTCCCCGCCTGCTCAGGCCCCCCAGCACTCGGTGCCCAGCGACGATAGGGGAGTATGTTTTTTTTTTATATATCGCAGCAGCACATGGGGCTGGAGCATCTTATGGGGGCCATCAACATTTATGGAGCAGTATACGGGGCATATACTATGGAGCATCTTATGGGGGCCATCAACCATAATGGAGCAGCATACGGGGCATATACTATGGAGCATGTTATGGGGGCCATGAACCATAATAGAGCAGCATACGGGGCATATACTATGGAGCATGTTATGGGGGCCATCAACCATAATGGAGCAGCATATGAGGCATATACTATGGAGCATCTTATGGGGGCCATCAACCATAATGGAGCAGCATACGGGGCATATACTATGGAGCATCTTATGGGGGCCATCAACCATAATGGAGCAGCATATGAGGCATATACTATGGAGCATCTTATGGGGGCCATCAACATTTATGGAGCAGTATATGGGGCATATACTATGGAGCATCTTATGGGGGCCATCAACCATAATGGAGCAGCATATGAGGCATATACTATGGAGCATCTTATGGGGGCAATCAACCATAATGGTGCAGCATATGAGGCATAGAGTATGGAGCATCTTATGGAGGCCATCAACATTTATGGAGCAGTATACGGGGCATATACTATGAAGCATCTTATGGGGGCCATCAACCATAATGCAGCAGCATATGAGGCATATACTATGGAGCATCTTATGGGGGCCATCGACCATAATGGAGCAGCATATGAGGCATATACTATGGAGCATCTTATGAGGGCCATCAACCTTTATGGAGCAGCGTATGGGGCATATGGATGGAAGCAGCAAATTGCAGAACGGTGGTGCAGGATGGGAGCAGCACATGACAGAACGGGGACGCAGGATGGGAGCAGCACATGACAGGATGGGGATGCAGGATGGGAGCAGCAAATGACAGGATGGGGCGCAAGATGGTAGCAGCACATGACAAGATTAGGGCGCAGGATGGAAGCAACACATACCAGGATGGAGACCATATACCAATATAAATGCTCGCCACCCGGGCATAGAACGGATTCAATAGCTAGTTTATATATAACACTGCAGGGTTCGAAAAGATACCATACAGCTGACCAGCTTTATAGGGCTGCTTCCATTTAGCTTCATTAGAGCAGTCAAAGAATATTGAGCACCGGGTGCCACTCTGCTTTTTGTTAAGGTCCTTTCTAAGCTTTGAGTGGCAATTAAGCTTTAAAATGTATGACTGATATCTTAAAGTCTTATTGATCTATTAACCCAATTTCAGAAAAGCTGGGACGCCGTGTAAAATGTAAAGAAAACAGGGATTTTTGTGTACTCAGGGGGGACCCAGGACAATGGGTGTATGCTGCTGCCACTGGGAGGCTGACACTAAGTGAATATAAAAAAATTAACTCCTCTTCCTCTGCAGTATACACCTACCACTGGGTCCAGCTGAACCAGTTCAGTGACAAAGCAGCAGATCAAAATCATCAAATACGGATACAACATGTCAAACCAAAAAACAAAGCCATCAGGCCAATAGGGTGGGTGCTGTGTCCCCCAATGAGTGGCTCACAGAAAAAGGATTTTACGGTGAGTACACAAAAATCCCTGTTTCTCCTTCACCTCATTGCAGGACACAGGACCATGGGACGTCCCAAAGCAGTCCCTGGGTGGGAACCAACAGGACAACCTCACACACCAACTACACAGAGATGCGCTACTGCCGTCAAAAATCCTTGTTCCCAGACTCGCATCTGCTGAAGGCTGAGTGTGAATGTTGTAGTGCTTTGAGAGGGTGTGCAGACTGGACCGCCGACGCCTGGTGCCGAATGGTCCTGGAAACATCTACCGAACGCATGGAGTGTGCCCTAATCCCACTGGAATAGGCTTGCCTCTGACGCAGTAAGACTCCTGAATAGCCGAGCGTATCACCTGGCTATTGTGGATTTGGGCATGGCTAGTCTCTTCCTGTGACCTTCAGGAAGAATGAATAAGGCATCAGTCTTGCGGAAGAACTCCGTTCGGGAGATTATCTACTGAGAGCCGTCATGAGATCTAGAGTGTGGAGAGCCTTTTCAAAACAGCGCATTGGTGCCGGTCAAAACGAGGGCAGGACAACGTCCTGTTAAGGAAAAAGGAAGACCATCTTGGGTAAAAAGGACAGGGATGGTTGGAGAACCACCCTGTTCTAGTAAAAAAAGAGAAAAGGAACTCGACCGGCAGAGCGGCTAGCTCCGATCTCCGGCTGATCGAAGTTACTGCATCCAGGACGACAACCTTCCAGGAAAGGAGACTCAGAGAGACATCCTGCAGCGGCTCAAATGGAGCCTCCTGTGGAACGCCCAGAGGACCAAGATAGACGTTGGGGACCCTAACTGCCCTCTGTAGACACTGAAGCAAAACCGATAAGGTCAGAACGGAGAAGGCAGTGGGAGAACAACTGCAATCCCTGCACCCTGTGAAAAAAAGCATTCAGGTGTGGTGAAAAATGTGCTCCGATAAATGCACCCCGCTGCAGGTTTCCAAGTGTGAAAAAGAGAAAACCACCTCCCGGGAGAACCCCACTCGGGTTAGGACCCAGAATTCAACAGCCAGGCAGGTAAGCACAGGGCCCTGGTGGCAGATAAGGCCCCGAGAGAGCCAATCTGGTCAATCCAATGGCCGCTGACGATGAGCTGAGCCAACTCCGCGTACCACGCCCGGCGAGGCCAGTTCAGAGAGAAGGATCGCCGGAATCCCTGCCGCCTTGATTGTCTCGATGACCCTCAGAAGTAACGGAGGACAAATCTGACACCACAAACGGAAGGTGTATCCTCCCAATGACCTCTGGTTCCCGGGGCCGGCTTTGAGCCCGGGTACTTTGGTGTTTAGCCATGATGCACGCAGGTCCACATCGAGTTCCCCAGCGATGACAAATCTGATGGAACACCTCTGGATGAAGTGATCACTTTCCAGAGACAAAACCCTGATGGCTGAGGAAGTCTGGTGCCCAGCTTTTCACTCTCGGGATGTGAACCTCTGAGATGACAGTGTGACATCTCGACCCAGCAGAGAATGTGTTCCACCTCACGCCTTGCCGCCCTGCTGCGGATGTTTCTGTGATAGTTGATATACGCCACAGCCGTGGTGCTGTCTAACTATATTCAGATGGGTCGACCCACCAGGGGGTGATGGAACCACCTCGGACAACCGAATCACCTGGATCTCCAAGCTGTTGATTGAAAGGGATGACTCCCTATGTGACCAGTGGCCCTGGGCCGTGTGATAAGAGACAAGCGGCATAGACGGAGGAAAGAGAATGATTCTTATCCCAGCTGATAGTGAGGCAAAGGGCACCAAAACCCCTGTTGAAGGGCTATGACCTTGTCTCTACGGAAAATTACCAACCCTGGGGAGGTGTGTAGGGTCATACCTAAAAGGGATACCTGCTGAGCTGGGAAAGATTTGTATAAGTCTATCAGCCAGTCCAGGTGGGAAAAAAGTGTCCAAAGGGATACGAACGCCTACTCACAGGCTTGGAAAGACTGCCCCTTAATCAGGAGGACACTAGGCATGACAGGACGACCCCACCCCAAGCGTGCAGAATGGAAATTATAACTGCTATGACCCTTGTGAATGCCCTGGGATCAGTGGTGAGGCTGAAGGGCAAAGCCTTAAATTGGAAATGCTCCCCTCAGACGGCGAGACGCAGGAACCTTCAAAGTGTTGGAAAGATCGAGATATGAAAGTAAGCATCCCGTATGTCGATGGATGCTAGGGAAGTCCCCCTTCTACATTGAATTGATGACAGAACGGAAGAGCTCCCCCTTCTGAAGGATCCTGACGAACTTGAGTAGCCTCAGGTCCAGGATGGGCCATACCACTCTCCTTTCTGCAGGGACGAACCGAGACGTAGGCCGGGAAGAAACACTGTCTTGTATGCGAAAGACACCGGTAGACTGGCTCATTCGTCATGAAGGACGGAGAGCCAGATATAACAAGACAGGAATAGACGTCCGCCTATGAAAGGAACGGAAACATTCCTGTTGACAAAAAGACGCCTACATTTTTGCTAGGGAGGGAATTTTGTTTTCTCCTGTAGAGTCGTAGATAAGCTAATAAGGCTTCTCGCTGAATAAGCATCCGGTCTGGCAGGGCAGAGACGTCAAGCACTTTTTGGACACAGCATCCATTCGCCATCCCTGAGCCACAGTGTCCATCGGATGGCGATGGCAGTTGCGGCTGTAAGGACAGCACAAAGCAGAGCGTAGGGAAACGTGCTAGAGAGATTCCCTGACCAAGGAAATCTAGTTAGATAGTTCTGCTTCCAGAGGAAGGTCAGAGTCCTGTATGGTCCTGCTCAGGGTATCGGCCCAAGAGACCATAGCATTAGATACCCACACCGCGGCAAAAAAAAGGGGGGAGTAACCATATGGTAAGGACCGAAAGGATTTTAAGGTCCAGCGGTGACAGGCGGATAAAACGGGGGTGATTCTTCCCATTTCTTCCACAATCAGGGGAAAGGGTACCTCGCCTCTATAAGCTTCTGACTTGTGAAGCGTATGTCCGGTCGCTCTCAGTGCCGGTAAACTATAGCCTAGCCTTCAATCTACCCACTCCGAGTCAGAAGAGGGGAGAAGGACCGTCCATCTCCTAGCCATCACCGCTGTTCATCAGGGCCTATGGAAAGGAGGCTGTACGGACACAGTAAATGCCTCTGTACTTCCAAGGGGGTTACCTGGTTGATGAGTAAGGGCTGTTGTCCGGCGCCGGGAAGAAAGGGCGGTATGAGCCTGGATGCAGAGGTGGGTACGTGTAGGCGACACTCTACATTCCCTGCAGTTGCTTTTATGAAGGGAAAGATACCCTGAAGGGATCTGTCGACCTGGAATAACACGGCATGCCCATAACAAAAAATATGGCCGGAAGGGGTACGTGGAGACAACACTCCGCGTTCCTGTCTGTTGTAGGTTTGGGGAGAGCGGAGCCCTTAAGGCAGGGGTCCCCAAATCCAGTCCTCAAGGCCCACCAACATGTCATGTTTTCAGGATTTCCTTAGTCTTGCCCAGGTAATAATTGCATCACCTGTGCAATGCAAAGGAAATCCTGAAAACATGACCTGTTGGTGGGCCTTGAGGACTGGAGTTGGGGACCCCTGCCTTAAGGGATCCGTCGCCCTTCTGAAACCTGAAGTGGAGGAATCCTCCGAGACAGGCTGGTGAAGGCCCCAGCCGATAGAGGGACAGTATCACTTTTACCAGTGGCGTCATGGACTGCAACAGCAACGAAGCCCGCTCAGGGGGACTGGGTACACTTGGTTCGGTAGCAGAGGAGGACTCCTGAGCTCATTCAGGATCACCGTCCCTGTAAAGAGGGGTACTATGTCCATGCGGCAACAGAGTCTGGCAGGTAGTACATGAAGTGGAATACACCGTATGTACCTGTTACCCCATTTTAGATTCGGGAGAGCTATAATGCACCACAGCATGCTGGCATCTTATACTGCCAATATCCTCCAATAGGGAGAGAAGCCCAAAGGAACTGCAGGGAAAGGCCAATATGGGCTGCTGTGTCTGCTGCAGGGTCAGGGCTCTTACTCAGGTTCTGTTGCCCGAGAGTGCTGCCGATCCACTGTGCCTCTTTAAGACCGCCACTGGGATCTTATTGGCACCGCGCCAGCTGAGGAGTCAGCCGGGTTGAAAAAGATGGCCCCCGGGAGTTGTGGCGTGCAGAAGTCTCGCAGTGAGTGAGAAGCGCCAGTTTGGGGGTGGGGCTACAGATGCAGCGTCATCCAGTGGGCGGAACCTTCGGATTGCTCAGTGTATAGGCCCAAGCCGGGGCCTAAATTTCTGCGGCGGGTAGGAGCTTTACTCGAAGGAGGGTGATGCCATGGGGGAGCGTACTGCAGCCAGACACAATCAGAGGAGATCTGAGAAAGAATCCCGCAGGCATTTGTGAGTCATGTTTGCGCTGGGGTCTGCTCTTGGCATGCGCATCACGTGTAGGGCCCAGACACCCTGTGCACAAAAAAATCTGCCCAGACACCGATGCTGCCTCACACAAGGCCCATTTTTCACCCTAACGTATGATAGGTGCTCGTACTGAGAATCTGCTGCAGGGGCCCACCTCCGACCTGGATTCTCTTACCAGCGGTCTGCATGGCGCCACCACGGAAGACTGGGCTTCAGCGTTGTTGCAATGTAGACGTGCCGGGAACCCTCCATCCTGTTGAGAGCGAGGTGGAGAGGGACCGTCCTCCTACTTCCATCACCGCTGTTCGTCAGTGGTGATGCAGTGGGAGCCGCATGGGCGCCATAAGTATCTCTGGACATCCTAGGGGTTGATTCCCTTAGGATGGAGCAGGGCTGTTGGTCCGGCTGAAATAAACCTGGCTCAGAAGGGTGTACATGGAGGCGGCACTCCATGTTCTCGTCCGTTGTTGGCGTGGGGAGTTTGGAACCCTGAAGGAACCGTCCCCCTAAAGCTCGGGCATACCTTTTAACGGTGCAGGAGGGGGTATGTGGAGGCGACACTCCACATTCCCTCCTGTTGATGATTTGGGGAGATCGGAACTCTGAAGTCATCCGTCGCCCTCTGTGATCCATTATAAGAAATAAGGAATTAAAAGGAAAAATAAAAAATTGTGGTCTGAAGACCAGAACCAAGTGCCTCCTACAGATACTAAGCATAAACTGGTTCGGCTGGAGCCAGTGGTAGGTTTATAGTGCAGAGTAGGAGGAGTTAGCTTTTTTATATTCACTTAGCGTCAGCCTCCTAGTGGCAGCAGCATACACCCATGGTCCTGTGTCCCCCAATGAGGCGAAAGAGAAATGGTCATATTTTATTGACAACAGACACACATCAGAAGTTGAAAGTTCTGGTAATAGACAGGCTACATGTAGTCCAGAACTTTCACCAGTGGAAAACATTTGGAGACTGAAATGAAAAATCCAACCAAGACGTCACAGGACTGTTGAGCAGCGAGAATCCAACATCATACAAGAATGGGACAACAGTCCTCTCCCAGAACTCATGCGATTGGTCTCCCCACTTCCCAGACGTTTACAGACGGTTGTAAAAAGAAGAAGGGATGCCACACAATTGTAGACATGGCCCTGTTCCAACTTTTTGGAAATGTGTTGTTGCCATCAATTTCTAAACAACTAAATTTTTCAAATGAAATGGAAAAAGGTTAAATTTTCATTTTGAAAATATTTAATATAATTTTTCGAATACATATTTTTAATTAATTGTGTCCTTTTGCTGGCTGTGTTTTGACTTCTTATTATAACGTAGGGACAATGTAAGACAATGAGGATCTTGGTGCTTTCTCCAACACACCTGGGAACAGATGTCCTTTTGTTTGCTCTACAGGTACAAGTTACAGCAGCCGGTGTTCTGTGACTGGACTACTTGTAGGAACTGCCATAGTGACTTCAGAAAGCAGAGAGTAAAGAGTTTGATGGTCGTCTGTAGAATCAACTGTTCACAAGACCGCAGGCACAAGGACCGTCAAAGTGAGCAAAGATAAAACCTATGTTCTGCAAAAAAGGAGTGAGTTTAACTAAATTCCAAACTAAAGTAAAAAAAATAATAATGTTAAAATGTTAAAAAATGTTAAATTGTTATTTAATATATACATGTCAAACATAAGAAATGTCCGTAAACTCGTTTATTAGCAGTATTAATAGTATTTGTAATTGTTCGGTGCAATATAGCGAAGGTCTTTGGTGTTCAGTCTAGACCCCTTCCTGAAGCGCAAATGGCACAACACTGCCTCCCTGTGGTTACCATAATTACGGTGTACAGAGAATACACAGAATAACCATATATCTGCTCACAAACATGGGCAGTCACTTCTCTAGGGCGCCCAAAAATTCAATAACCTTATACAAACAGAATAATTCCTCAATGAAAAACCTGTATAGGTTGATGAGTGTTAAATACATAGAAACCAAATTAAAGTTGTACCTTCAAAAAAATCTTAAAGGAAACATTTTTTGTATGGGATAACTGGTTAATTCCGATATAGATGTTGAGCTGCAGTTATTGTTTCATAAGTTTAAAAAAATAAGCACATTATTTTGCTCAGTAGCTCAATACTTCTTCTAGGATACTCATACACAGGCAGAAGCGTGATTCCCGCTATTGTGCAGACCTGCCATTAAGAATCGGTGCACTAAAAGCGGCTTTTTCTCACCAGCACTCAGGTTACGACTACACACGACATGGAGATTGCAGAGTCGCATTCTTCATCGCATCCAGTTATTTCTCATGGTGTCACATTGTGACATGCAAAGATGACACAGGGTCTCAAATGTGTTAAACTTTCAGTTACTGGTCGCAACTCCTCATAATATTCAATACGAGTTGATCTGCATGTGTTTTTTTTAAACAGCAAAATCGCAGCTTCAAAATAGTCTTGCAACATCAAGTTGTAGACAAGTTGAACAATTGTTTTTGCTTGTGCAACTTGTCTGAGAATTGAAGTCGTAGAACACATATTGCTATGTAGTCCCAGCCACAATTATTGAGCAGCTGTTCGGAGAAAAAGAAACCCCCCAAAATACCTGCATGTCCCTTATTAAGAGGAACACGCTGCTTACAGCACCACTCCAGAAGCTTTTGTTTTTTTTCAGCACTGGAGTGGTGCTTTTAATCTACGATCCCTGCACCTAGTCTTATACTTGCCCGCTGGCATCTTCACCTTTTATTGGCGCCCCTCTGGTCCTGCAGCGCCATTTTGTGACCGCAACCTCTGACTGGCCGTAAGTAACGGTCATAAGCTCTCAATGCAAGTCTATGAAAGCCAGAATGAAGCTCTCCTAAACTTGCATTGAAAAGTGACCTCAGGCTTGCACCAACAAACACTGGAGTGATCCAGCAGGTGAAATCCTGCTGAAGACTGACCGGAGTGCCGTCCATAGCATGTGAAGATGGCGGCAGATAAGTATGAGGCTCGGGTCAGGACCATAGATTAGAACCACCACTCTCCAGTGGTGAAACAAAGAAAAAAAAAAAAAGCTGGTGATTTAATAAATTTGGCACATGATATCCGTGGGGGGCGTCTCCGTGCGCCTTTCCAGAAATGTAACACCAGTCAGAAAGAACAGCCGCCACTTTCCATGAATTTGATGGGTGGGTGTAGCCATGCCCCATCCCGCCTCTTCCCATTTAGGCACAGCTGATTGAAATTCTTGTGAAAACCAGAAAAGTAGCAACATTCATGAGCAACTCGGGATAGGTGCAAAAAATATGCGCAAAATGAAGTGTTTTCACACAATAGCCGAGTCCCCCTAATGGCATAATAGTGCTCTTCTCGAATTGCTACATTTCGAAGATGCTCAATTTTGGTCGAAATTAGGGGTCAAGATACACAGGTATATATGCAGGGTGTTCTTGTTTTCTTTAATCTATGTCAACAGGCTATCAAGCCCCCAGACATGCTTTCTATAGGTATCTACAACTAAGGCATGCCCCCTTAATTGGGATTCTAAGGAGCCAGGGCCCCAAGGGGGATGATCTTTTTATACATCCGGTTACTTAAACAGGAGATGCTCCTCATCACCATTGTTCGTTGAGGCCAAAAATGGAGGATGTTAATACCCTCCCTATCGGAGGAAAATGTGAGCGAAACCTCCCCACAATATGTTTCACCAGCAATTAACAACAAACTAATCCAAATGTCTATAGTCCATCAATTCTACCTGACACCTAGCAGAGTAAATAAAACTAGCTATTGAACCCGTTCTATGCCCGGGTGTTGAGCAATTTTTTGGTACATTTATACAGCTTCTTCAATAAAATGGCGCCATCCATAGCGATAACAGACGCATCCACCATCATATATAAGACGGGTAAATCCACCACTGCAGAATGCCATTAGTGTGGGGAATAAGCGGCAGATTTCATACACCTGATGTGGTATTGCCCTCCTATTGCAGATTTTTGGAAGGAGCTCATAGCTATCCTCATGGACATAATACAATCCCCTGTACCACTCTGCCCTAAGATGTGTTTATAATGAATCCTTGAAGAGGAGACCTGGCCTCTTTACCCTCGCACTCTTCAGTGAAACATTGTTTTTGACTCGGAAGGCTATCGCCACGAGAAGGATGGATAGAAGACCCCAGTGGATTTCACACTGGGTCAATATGGTAAATACTGCAGCTTCATATATAAGAGGGTGCTATGTAAAAATATAGACATCTTAAATGTGATAAGGTATTGAAGCCTTGGTTTCATTCTCTTTTGACTCACATTAGTCCTCAGGCGATGAGTAGCATTCTCTCATGATTAACCCCTCTGTGACCTTAGACGTACTATCCCGTCGAGGTGCCCTGGGCTTATCTGACCCTGGACGGGATAGTACGTCATAGCCGATCGGCCGCGCTCACGGGGGGAGCGCGGCCGATCGCGGCCGGGTGTCAGCTGCTTATCGCAGCTGACATCCGGCACTATGTGCCAGGAGCGGTCACGGACCGCCCCTGGCACATTAACCCCTGGCACACCGCGATCAAAGATGATCGCGATGTGCCGGCGGTGCAGGGAAGCACCGCGCAGGGAGGGGGCTCCCTGCGGGCTTCCCTGAGACCCCCGGAGCAACGCGATGTGATCGCGTTGCTGCGAGGGTCTCACCTCCCTCCCTGCTCCCTCCAGCCCCGGATCCAAGATGGCCGCGGATCCGGGTCCTGCAGGGAGGGAGGTGGCTTCACAGAGCCTGCTCAGAGCAGGCACTGTGAAGCCTGCAGCGCTGCATGTCAGATCAGTGATCTGACAGAGTGCTGTGCAAACTGTCAGATCACTGATCTGTGATGTCCCCCCCTGGGACAAAGTAAAAAAGTAAAAAAAAATTTTCCAAATGTGTAAAAAAAATAAAAAAAAATATTCCAAAATAATGAAAAAAAAAAAAATATTATTCCCATAAATACATTTCTTCATCTAAATAAAAAAAAAAAAAAACCAATAAAAGTACACATATTTAGTATCGCCGCGTCCGTAACGACCCGACCTATAAAACTGTCCCACTAGTTAACCCCTTCAGTAAACACCGTAAGAAAAAAAAAAAAAAAACGAGGCAAAAAACAACGCTTTATTATCATACCGCCGAACAAAAAGTGGAATAACACGCGATCAAAAGGACAGATATAAATAACCATGGTACCGCTGAAAGCGTCATATTGTCCCGCAAAAAAAGAGCCGCCATACAGCATCATCAGCAAAAAAATAAAAAAGTTATAGTCCTGAGAATAAAGCGATGCAAAAATAATTATTTTTTCTGTAAAATAGTTTTTATCGTATAAAAGCACCAAACCATAAAAAAATGATATAAATGAGGTATCGCTGTAATCGTACTGACCCGAAGAATAAAACTGATTTATCAATTTTACCAAACGCGGAACGGTATAAACGCCTCCCCCAATAGAAATTCATGAATAGCTGGCTTTTGGTCATTCTTCCTCACAAAAATCGGAATAAAAAGCGATAAAAAAATGTCACGTGCCCAAAAATGTTTTCAATAAAAACGTCAACTCGTCCCGCAAAAAACAAGACCTCACATGACTCTGTGGACCAAAATATGGAAAAATTATAGCTCTCAAAATGTGGTATTGCAAAAAATATTTTTTGCAATAAAAAGGGTCTTTCAGTGTGTGACGGCTGCCAATCATAAAAATCCGCTAAAAAACTCGCTATAAAAGTAAATCAAACCCCCCTTCATCACCCCCTTAGTTAGGGAAAAATAAAAAAAATGTATTTATTTCCATTTTCCCATTAGAGCTAGGGTTAGGGCTAGGGTTAGGGCTAGGGCTAGGGTTAGGGCTAGGGTTAGGGCTAGGGTTAGGGCTAGGGTTAGGGCTAGGGTTAGGGCTAGGGTTAGGGTTGGGGCTACAGTTAGGGTTGGGGCTAAAGTTAGGGTTAGGGTTTAGATTACATTTACAGTTGGGAATAGGGTTGGGATTAGGGTTAGGGGTGTGTCAGGGTTAGAGGTGTGGTTAGGGTTACCGTTGGAATTAGGGTTAGGGGTGTGTTTAGATTAGGGTTTCAGTTATAATTGGGGGGTTTCCACTGTTTCGGCACATCAGGGGCTCTCCAAACACGACATGGCGTCCGATCTAAATTCCAGCCAATTCTGCGTTGAAAAAGTAAAACAGTGCTCCTTCCCTTCCGAGCTCTCCTGTGTGCCCAAACAGGGGTTTACCCCAACATATGGGGTATCAGCGTACTCAGGACAAATTGGACAACAACTTTTGTGGACCAATTTCTCCTGTTACCCTTGGGAAAATACAAAACTGGGGGCTAAAAAATAATTTTTGTGGGAAAACAAAAAGATTTTTTATTTTCACGGCTCTGCGTTATAAACTGTAGTGAAACACTTGGGGGTTCAAAGTTCTCACAACACATCTAGATAAGTTCATTGAGGGGTCTAGTTTCCAATATGGGGTCACTTGTGGGGGGTTTCTACTGTTTAGGTACATTAGGGGCTCTGCAAACGCAATGTGACGCCTGCAGACCAATCCATCTAAGTCTGCATTCCAAATGATGCTCCTTCCCTTCCGAGCCCTCCCATGCGCCCAAACGGTGGTCCCCCCCCACATATCGGGTATCAGCGTACTCAGGACAAATTGGAAAACAACATTTAGGGTCCAATTTCTCCTGCTAACCTTGGAAAAATACAAAACTGGGGGCTAAAATATAATTTTTGTGGAAAAAAAAATATTTTTTATTTGCATGGCTCTGCGTTATAAACTGTAGTGAAATACTTGGGGGTTCAAAGCTCTCACAACACATCAAGATGAGTTCCTTAGGGGGTCTACTTTCCAAAATGGTGTCACTTGTGGGGGGTTTCTACTGTTTAGGTACATTAGGGGCTCTGCAAACGCAATGTGACGCCTGCAGACCATTCCATCTAAGTCTGCATTCCAAATGGCGCTCCTTCCCTTCCGAACCCTCCCATGCGCCCAAACGGTGGTTCCCCCCACATATGGGGTATCAGCGTACTCAGGACAAATTGGACAACAACATTTAGGGTCCAATTTCTCCTGCTAACCTTGGAAAAATACAAAACTGGGGGCTAAAATATAATTTTTGTGGAAAAAAAAATATTTTTTATTTGCATGGCTCTGCGTTATAAACTGTAGTGAAATACTTGGGGGTTCAAAGCTCTCACAACACATCAAGATGAGTTCCTTAGGGGGTCTACTTTCCAAAATGGTGTCACTTGTGGGGGGTTTCTACTGTTTAGGTACATTAGGGGCTCTGCAAACGCAATGTGACGCCTGCAGACCATTCCATCTAAGTCTGCATTCCAAATGGCGCTCCTTCCCTTCCGAACCCTCCCATGCGCCCAAACGGTGGTTCCCCCCCACATATGGGGTATCAGCGTACTCAGGACAAATTGGACAACAACTTTTGGGGTCCAATTTCTCCTGTTACCCTTGGTAAAATAAAACAAATTGGAGCTGAAGTAAATTTTTTGTGTAAAAAAGTTAAATGTTCATTTTTATTTAAACATTCCAAAAATTCCTATTAAACACCTGAAGGGTTAATAAACTTCTTGAATGTGGTTTTGAGCACCTTGAGGGGTGCAGTTTTTAGAATGGTGTCACACTTGGGCATTTTCTATCATATAGACCCCTCAAAATGACTTCAAATGAGACGTGGTCCCTAAAAAAAAATGGTGTTGTAAAAATGAGAAATTGCTGGTCAACTTTTAACCCTTATAACTCCCTAACAAAAAAAAAAATTGGTTCCAAAATTATGCTGATGTAAAGGAGACATGTGGGAAATGTTACTTATTAAGTATTTTGTGTGACATATCTCTGTGATTTAATTGCATAAAAATTCAAAGTTTGAAAATTGCGAAATTTTCAAAATTTTCGCCAAATTTCCGTTTTTTTCACAAATAAACGCAGGTACTATCAAAGAAATTTTACCACTATCATGAAGTACAATATGTCACGAGAAAACAATGTCAGAATCACCAGGATCCGTTGAAGCGTTTCGGAGTTATAACCTCATAAAGGGACAGTGGTCAGAATTGTAAAAATTGGCCTGGTCATTAACGTGCAAACCACCCTTGGGGGTAAAGGGGTTAAAGTATGTGATATTTAGTGCCTGACATGGGTGTCTTATACTTTTGGTTAAGATATTACACGCATAGCAGGTTAAGGGTAGGGTTAACTTTGCCAGACAATACTAACGAGCGATGAGTAATGCAGTTTGCTTTTTTGTTCTATGATGTAACCTTGTTATTTTGTATAATTTTCAATAAATTTGTTTAAAAAAAAAGCGTTTTATGCCAGTGTAAAGACTGAACATTTTCAGATACTTTGGTAGTGATATATCAGAGCTTTGTATCATAAATGATTAATGACTTCATAGAACCTCTATAAAGGAGGACCAATCTAAAGTAAATTTGAAATAAAAATGAAAAACTGTAAAGAGGCCAGTATCAGAGTAAAAGGGTAAGGAAAGCGCTACCAAATTCATCTAATTGAGAATCCTCCCCTTTACGCCAATCAGATTTCCTGGACACCTTCAGCTCACCACATACTATTCATACCGAAATTATCCCCTAGTCTAGAAGACCACTGTTAATGCTATTATGGGTAGTAGTCTCAAAGGAGTTTCACTATATTTCAGGTACAAATATTTCTAAAAGTATACAAGTTTGGATCTGGATCGGACATACACTTGCGTTCAAGATAGATCTTGCATATTAAATGTATGCTGAAGTACGCAAGAAATTGCCATCCAGCTTTCAATTATAATAACCACATTACTGCTTAATTACAAGTGCCTTTAATTCCCAACAGGCTGTGTACATCATTTCAGGGTACATGGTTGATTCAGTGACCAAATCAAATTGTAAAACATACTAGAAAAAAGGTCATTTTACCCCTATTATGCTTTGCTCTGCATTGCAGGCACCTGCAACACGAGTGGTCACATGAAAAGGGGGACAATCATTAGAAGCACACCATTGCAGCAGGGGCTGCGGCCTATGTCACAGTTATTTAGGCCCCCACGCTGTCTATATCTTTTATATATATTTTATTTATATAATTGGGTATGTCCACCTTGGGAAATAATACTGTTTGTCTTCAGAGGGTGAACACCCAACACTACCCCCTCCATATAATAGTGGTTTCAGAATCCAGTGGGAGACAAGGAGGGAGGCTTCCCGCCATAGCAATCCTTTGTCCTTTCCTCCTACAGAGCAGACCGATTCCAAGTTTACAGCCAAGGATCACTAGCTGTCCTCTTCTCTCAGGGCGGACGGTAGGAACTTATATTGCTGTTGACGGATTTGGGCCAGTTTCTTTCGCGCTTCTTCAAGCTCTCTTTCCTTTTTTAGCATTTCCTCTTGAGCTGCTATGATCTACAAGGAAAACATCCATACTCAATATCAGGCTCTGTTCACAATAAGGTACATTCAAACTTTGTAGTTTACATTTATTCCTTCTGCTGACGAATAAATCAAAAGTATCCATAGATTCCTATTCACAAGGCAGAGACCAAAATAGCCTCCAGCAGGCAAGTACACTGCTCAAAAAATAAAGGGAGCTCTTAAAAACAACACAATGTAATTCCAAGTCAATCACACTTCTGTGAAACCAACCTGTCCACAGTTATGAAGCAACACTGATTGTGAATAAATTTCTCCTGCTGTTGTGCAAATGGAACAGACAACAGGTAGAAATGATAGGCAAATAGCAAGACAACCTCTATTAAGGAGTGGTTCTGCAGGGGGATGTCCACAGACCATTTCTCTGTTCTCATCCTCTGTGGCACTTCGGCATTTTGTCATTGCTCTCACCCTTAGAGGTACTGTACAGTAGCATGAGGCGGCATCTGCAACCCACATAAGTTGCTCAGGTAGTGCAGCTCATTCAAGATGGCACTTCATTGTGAGCTTTGGCAAGAAGGGTAGCTGTGTCTGTCAGCACAGTGTCCAGAGCAAGGAGCAGACACCAGGAGACAGGCCAGTACACCGGGAGATGTGGAGGGGGTCGTAGGAGGGCAACAACCATGCAGCAGGACTGCTACCTCCTCCCTTGTGCAAGGAGGAACAGGAAAAGCAGTGCCAGAGCCCTGCAAAAAGACCTCCAGCAGCCCCCCAACATCCATGTGAATTCTCAAACTGTCAGAAACAGACTCCATAAGGGTGGTATGAGGGCCTGACGTCCACAAGTGGGTGTTGTGCTTACAACCCAACATCGTGCAGAGCGATTGGCATTTGCCATAGAACACCAATATTGACAAATTTGACATTGGCGCCCTGTGCTCTCCACGGATGAGGGCAGGTTCACACGGAGTACGTGAAAGACATGCCAGAGTATGAAGACACTGTGGAGAACGTTCTGCTGCCCCTAACATCCTCTAGCATGACTGGTTTGGTAGTGGATCAGTAATAGTGTGGGGAGGAATTTCTTTGGAGGGCCGTACAGCCCTCCATGTGCTCACCAGAGGTAGCCTGACTGCCATTAGGTACCGGGATGAGATCCTCAGACCCATTGTTAGATCATAAGCAGGTGCAGTGCGCCCTAGGTTCGTTCTGATGCATGAAAATTGTAAGCCTCATGTGGCTGAAGTGTGTCAGCAGTTCCTGCATGATGAAGGCATTGATGCTATGGACTGGCCTGCCCATTCCCCAGACCTCAATCGAATTGAGCACATCTGGGACATCATGTTTACTTCTATCCACCAATGCCACGTTGCACCACAGACTGTCCAAGAGTAGACTGCTGCTTTAATCCAGGTTTGTGAGGAGATCCCTCAGGAGAACATCTGCCGCCTCATCAGGAGCATGCCCAGGTGTTGTAGGGAGGATATAGACACGTGGAGGCCCACACATACTACAGAGCATCATTTCCTTGTCTTGAGGTATTTCCACTAAAGTTGGATCAGCATGTAATTTGATTTTCAACTTTGATTCTGAGTATCATTCCAAATCCAGACATCCATGGAATATTCATTTTGATTTACATTGATCATTTTTATGTTTCATTGTTCTCAAGGCATTCCACTATGTAATGAACATTTGTAACTGGAATATTTCATTCAGTGATATCTAGGATGTGGTGTTTTAGTTATCCCTTTATTTTTTTGAGCAGTGTATAGGTTAGTATATCTTTCTTTTGCTGTATGGATTAGCAGATCAACCTGCTCTTTATATACACCGCAACATAGGAGCCTCTGGGCTACAGCCACTGAAAAAAAGTATTAAGAGTCAAAGGGATAGTCACAGGGCCGTATTTGCCACTAGGCACGTGAGGGCATGTGCCTAGGGCGGGGACAACGCAGGGGGCGGCACCTGAGCAAGGTTGTTTTTTTTAAATTTTTTTAAAGCTGGGTCACCTCCCGAACGACCCCGCCCCCCGCCCCAACTGGCCGCCCACCCTCCCTCCGGCCTCCCACCCGCTCTCCTTGAAGACAATACTCACCCTGCTGCTCCAGCGATGCCTGGTCTCGGCGTCTGGAGCTCGTCCATAATGAGCGGTCACGTGGTACCGCTAATTAAGGTCATGAATATGCGCATATTCATGACCTTAATGAGCAGAGCGGTATCACCTGACCGCCCACGCAGGAAGAAGGTGCAGCGCGCCGGGAGTCGGGACAGCCAGAGGGACGTCGCGGCCGCGCGGTGAGGAGCAGGTGAGTATGAGGGATGGGGGGACAGGGGAGGGGGGAAGGAGGACGGTAAGCCGCGCCATTCAAGATGGGGGGTGGAGGAATATGAGCCATGCATACAGGGGGGGGGGGGGTGGAATGTGAGCCATGCATACGGGGGGAGTGGAATATGAGCCATGCATACGGTGCGGGGGGGGGGGGGGGGGTATGTGCCATGCATACAGGGAAAGGGGGTGGAATATGAGCCATGCATACGGGGGGGGGTGGAATATGAGCCATGCATACGGGGGGGGTGGAATATGAGCCATGCATACAGGGGGGGGGTGGAATATGAGCCATTCATACAGGGGGGTGGGGAGTATGAGCCATGCATACAGGGGGGTGGGGAATATGAGCCATGCATACAAGAGGGGGGGTCATTATACAGTATGGAGAACTGTGTGTGGCCATAATACAGTATTGAGCATCATGTGTGGCCATTATACAGTATGGAGCATCATGTGGCCGTTATACAGGATGGAGCATCATGTGTGGCCATTATACAGTATGGAGCATCATGTGTGGCCGTTATACAGTATGGAGCATCGTGTGGCCGTTATACAGGATGGAGCATCATGTGGAGCCATTATACAGTATGGAGCATTGTGTGGCCATTATACAGTATTGAGCATCATGTGCAGCCATTATACAGTATGGAGCATTGTGTGGCCATTATACAGGATGGAGCATCATGTGTGGCCATTATACAGGATGGAGCATCATGTGTGGCCAGTATACAGTATGGAGCATCATGTGTGGCCGTTATACAGTATGGAGCATTGTGTGGCCATTATACAGTATGGAGCATCTTGTGCGGCCATTATACAGTATGGAGCAGTGTGTGGCCATTATACAGTATGGAGCATCATGTGTGGCCATTATACAGTATGGAGCATCATGTGTGGCCGTTATACAGGATGGAGCATCATGTGTGGCCGTTATACAGTATGGAGCATCATGTGCTGCCAATATACAGTATGGAGCATCATGTGCGGTCATTATACAGTATTGAGCATCATGTGTGGTCATTATACAGTATGGAGCATCACGTGCGGCCATTATACAGTATGGAGCATTGTGTGGCCATTATACAGGATGGACCTTCATGTGTGGCCGTTATACAGGATGGAGCATCATGTGTGGCCGTTATACAGGATGGAGCATCATGTGTGGCCGTTATACAGGATGGAGCATCATGTGTGGCCGTTATACAGGATGGAGCATCATGTGTGGCCGTTATACAGGATGGAGCATCATGTGTGGCCGTTATACAGGATGGAGCATCATGTGTGGCCGTTATACAGGATGGAGCATCATGTGTGGCCGTTATACAGGATGGAGCATCATGTGTGGCCGTTATACAGGATGGAGCATCATGTGTGGCCAATGGCCATTATACAGTATTGAGCATCATGTGTGGCCATTATACAGTATGGAGCACTGTGTGGCCATATTTTTTTTGTTTATAATTATTGTATATAAAACAGTGTGATCAGCAGTGCTAAATGGCTGTGGTTGGGACGTGGATATGTGTGTGACTAGTTGTGAAATGAGTGTGGTCAGAGGTGTGGCCTAAAATTTGCCTTCTTCCCTTTTTCAAAAGTTGGGAGGTATGGTACCGCATTTGCCAGATCATGGCAAGTACCGCAAATCCCATAGGGAATGAATGAGGTTGAACGCAGTGTTGCCGTAAGTGATCCGGTACGCGGCAGATGCAGAAAAACTGCCGATCTGATGCAAAAGGCGACTGCCGATAGTGTCTTACTCACCAAAGTGGGAGGCAGCACTAAAAGTGCCTAGGGCAGCAGAAACTCTAAATACGGCCCTGGATAGTCACATAAAAAAGTGCTAGCCCCTATCTGCAGATTAGAGTACAACTTTCTGATTGCTCGAGATCTAACTGGTTGGACCTCCAGAGATCCTAACATCAAGCCACTGAAACTCCGAGAGAGGCTCTACAATCCCATCTTGAATCAAGAGGAGGTGCAGTTGCTCAGTCTCAGCTTCATTTATTGTCAATGGAACTGTCAGAAATAGTACTTATGTTCAGCCTTTACCTTCAGAGGTCCCATGGACAATGAGTAAAACAGGTCGATCGTTCACACCTCCAATCATTTCAAAACAGGGCTGCAAAGCCTTGTTCATGAGATAAGCCGAGTCCCAGTCTTGGGAACGCTAGAAATAAGCAAGTTACCCGATATTCCATAACATTTTTTTTTCTGGAGCAATAACCCTGTAAGAATTGTGCTGAAGAGTGTATAATTAAAAATTATTGCGTAGAGCACAAGTTTTATAATCATAAATCATGAATATACCAGCACGGTGGCTCAGTGGTTAGCACTGCAGCCTTGCAGCGCTGGAGTCCTGGGTTCAAATCCCATCAAAGACAACATCTGCAAAGAGTTTGTATGTTCTCTCTGTGTTTGCGTCGGTTTCCTCCGGGTACTCCGGTTTCCTCCCACATTCCAAAGATATAACTGATAGGGAATTTAGATTGTGAGCCCCATTGGGAAAGCGATGATAATGTGTGGAAAACTGTAAAGCGCTGCGGAATATGTTAGCGCTATATAAAAATAAAGATTATTATTGTTATTTACTATATAAAGCTGAATGTGTGTGTGTGTGTATGTGTGTATGTCCGGGATTGGCATCTGCACCGTCGCAGCTACAGCCACAAAATTTTGCACAGTCACACGTCTGGACCCCGAGAGCGTCATAGGCTATATTGTGAGGCGAAATTTTAACTGCCCCTATCTACATAATGGGGAAAAAAATGAAAGGAAAAGTGTTGGAGGCGTCGCAGCTACAGCAACAAAATTTTGCACAGTCACACGTCTGGACCCTGAGAGCGTCATAGGCTACGTTGTGAGGTGAAATTTTAACCCCGCGCTTTCCAATTCACCAAACAATTTTGCCCCTATCTACATAATGAGGAAAAAGAGAAATGAAAAGAGTTGGAGGCGTCGCAGCTACAGCAACAAAATTTTGCACAGTCACACGTCTGGACCCTGAGAGCGTCATAGGCTATGTTGTGAGGTGAAATTTTAACTCTGCGCTTTCCAATTCACCAAACTATTTTTCCCCTATCTATATAATGGGGAAAAGTGAAAGGAAAAGTGTTGGAGGCAAATTGACAGCTGCCAGATGTGAACAAGGGGGACTTAAAGAATGAGCAAAAGAGTATATACCGATCAGTTGCTAAGGTGGGGCCCCGACATGAGATACTCACCACACATGGGGATATGAACACACACACAAAATGCGCCACACACTACCACGTGCTTGAACACATATACCACCCTCAGCACACATTTCACCACACATACACCAACCTCGCCACATAAAAGTCGAAACACAAAAGTCGCCGCTCAAAACTCGCCACGCGCAAAACTCGCCACATGCAAAAACTAGGCTCACGCAAAACTCGCCACAAGTGCAAAACTCACCTCATGGAAAACTCGCCACACGCAAAACTTGCACACGCGGAAAAATTGCCACATGCACAAAATTTGCAACACATGCAAAAGTTGCCTCACACAAAACTTGCACATACTCAAAAGGCAGCAGACAAAACTCACCACGCGCAAAACTCGCCATGCGCAAAACTTGCTGCACACAACTTGCTACACTAACCTGTCACATGCAACTCGACACACAAAAAGTTGCTACACGCATGTTGCCACACAAAACTCATCTCACAAAAGTCGCCACATGCATGTCGCCACACGCAACTCAACACACACAACTTGACAAACGAAACTCGCTCTAAAACACACACAAGTCTGGTATTATCCTTCAAAAATAAAAATCTGATTAATAAGCAGACAAACCACAAGAGCAACAAATGTACCATATAGGAAATACAGCAGCTGTCAGTCACATGACCTGTCTATTATGTGTATGTGTGAGCTAATATATACTGCCAGAGGGAGGGCTTCCTGTTGGCTGGGGATTTATCAGGCTGCCAATTTATCTTACAAATACTGAGGTAAAAATACTGAGCAAATAACGTGTTAACGAGGTCCAATACAGGAGATCACACAGGTATATACTATATACAGGGGAGATGACACACAGATATATACTATATACAGGAGAGATAACACACAGGTATATACTATATAGAGGAGGAGATGACATACAGGTACATACTATATACAGGAGGAGATGACATACAGGTATATACTATATACAAGAGGAGATGACACACAGGTATATACTATATACAGGAGCAGATGACCTACAGGTATATACTATATACGGGAGGAGATGAAATACAGGTATATGCTATATATAGGAGGAGATGACATACAGGTATATACTATATACAGGGGAGATGACACACAGGTATATACTATATATACAGGAGAGATGACATACAGGTATATACTATATACAGGGGAGACAACACACAGCAGGTATATACTATATACAGGGGAGATGACATACATGTATATACTATATACAGGAGATGACATACAGGTGTATACTATATATAAGGGAGATGACAAACATGCATATACTGAGGTGAAAATGAAAAGGTGTGAGTGCAAAATGAGAGGACTGAGGGAAAATAGTGGAGTGATCGGAAAATGACAGATGTGAGGTCGAAATGACAAGTGTTAGGGGGAATGAGAGGTGTGAGGGAGAAAATGAGAGATGTGAGGGGGAAAATGAAAGATGTGATGGGGAAAATGAGAGGCGTGATGGGAAAATAAGAGAATTGAGGTGCTATAACTAAACACAGATATTTACTATGCCCAGGCAACGCCGGGCTCTTCAGCTAGTTATTAATAAATTCCGTTTGTGGAATAAGAAAGCTGAACCATTATTTTCCCCAAACTGTAATTATGGAAAAGACCATAGTGGCAGAGAGAGGTCATTATTAGGAGATGACATGCTTACATCCCTACTACACACCTACAAGGTACATCCATTGTACACAGAAATAGTCTTGTTTTTACCAACCTGTGCAATTCCACCTACAAACTTTGTCTTCACGACAACATCATCATCCTCTGATTTACTGAAGGCAGCTTTCTGGGCTGCTCTGACGAGGTTATCGGACGCTCGCTTCACAGCATTGCCAGCCGCCTGTAGAGAAGAAGGTCAGGTGTGGAAAGACAGAATATGAAGTGGGGAGATGGAGAAATAACAAGCACAGCAGACACAAAGTGAAGAGCAGGTTAGAATAAAAGAAAAAGAACAATATTTAGCCAGAACCAAAAATCATAATCATGAAATGAATGGGCTGGGCTTCCCCAATTCCATTGTGAGCTTTGCTGTTATCTTCTCATGTACAAGTATTCATGTATTTGCTAAAGCATTGATAACCTAATTATATCCATAGTATTATATCTACTATTCATAGATAGATCCATGTTCTGTGCGACAGTCAAGCCTTATCCAATGTAGATTTAAGCAAGCTACCTGGAGTCTTCTCATGGCCTCAGAGTCTTGGTCAGCTTTCACCTTGCAGGCGACCAGAAGTTGGGCAGTGGATGCTGCTACTTGCTTGGCAGAGGAGATCAGTTTCTCCTCACTGGCGTGGCCTTGTACTGAGGCGTTAGCCGATTCACACAAGTTGCTTGTTGCCGCGGCCACCATCCTGGCCTAGAAGAATTCAACAGTGGCCAAATGACCAGAAAAAGGATAGGGTTGCCTGCAGTTTTGGACAAGTTGCAGGCTGTATAAGAACCTGTGCAATGTTAGTTGGGCTACAGATTGCCTGTTTAATAAGTTATTGATGTTTAGTATCACAAAGCTTACAATCTAAATTGGAAGTTGGTTGGTTGTCAAGGACAGGAGGATCAGCTTCTGTCCTTGACAACATTTTTACTGTGAAGCATGGTGGCTTTCTTGGTTAGCTATGATGCTGGATGCCTCGTTAGAAGAACCTAGTTTTCATGGCAGAGATTTGGATTAGTGGGAAATGTGATATTCAGATGATACAGGTAAGTAGAAACGGGAATTAAAAAAAATCAATGGCAGCTTATGTGGTGGCTGTATTAGTGTAAGGATTTACTGATGTTACTTTCTTGGAGCAAGCTTTGAGCAATATGAAGGGAAAGAGCAATACTCACAGCAGAGATTAGTCCCTGGGACCACTGACCATCATCTGCTGCATTAGCAGCGATTGCGCCAACCTGCAACACAAAGTACAAAACAAACGAATGTTCTTATTTAATCAGGATGTGTCACAAAATGACTGATAGACACTGAAAGCTACTAACAGCCTGCACAATCCCTGCAAATCAAATACCAGGAGTGACAAATTATTTTAAACTGCATAAACGAATTGCAGGAAATGTGTTCTGGGTCCATTACATGTATGAGAAAATCCCCATTCATGTGATATTAGGTGAGAGTGCATTGCACAGCTAAGTTGGCCATTATTTTGTTGACATGACTAGATCATTGCCATCTAGCACCATATATCTCATCCTGCTCTACATTCTCCTCCTGTAATCACCTCTTCTACCTTTGCTGAGAGTTTTCTAATACGACTCTACAAGTCTTTCATCTAAAGGTAGTATTTCACATTAGTGCCAACTCTAAACAGCTTGCCGCAGTCGCAGCCAGCCAGGGATTTCCCTGCTATTCGGGTTAGACTGGTCATGTAACCCTTCACTGGACACCATCCAGGAGAAGATAAAGCTGTGGGTTACCAAATACTAAGGAGGGATTAACCCACTTCAGTTCTCATGACAAGGTCAGGAGGGGAAGCCATTCCTGCACCTTATCAAATCGCATACAGTCATTCTACTCCTGCCAAACTCCAGTGATGATGTTATATTGGCAAAGTGACACGACGTGTACATCAACAAATACTACTTGGCGTGGACATGTGGAAGGAGACAGATCAAACAATGATCACGTTCTTGACATCGATCCTACTATATAATGTGTAGTAGCTCTGCTTGATGGCTGGCAATATAACAGCTTGTCCTACGAACTTGGTGACTATCCCCCTGGACGAAGCATACCGCGAAACGCGCGTCGGGGACCTTTTACTGGTCTGCATGTTCAGGTAATATACCCTTATTTACACTATCTCCTTTTGCCTCATATATGCACTATATGCACCTTTTTTACAGCGGTATAATGCGCTCTATGTTATGTGTGAGGGAATAGGGCTTTCTATTTGCCAGACACTATGTGCATACTTTATAGTATATTAGATTAACCCTTTTCTCTACCACTACATAGTCTATTTTAGACTCTATGGAACTTTTCCTTTATAGATATTAGTGACATTTTGTCCATATACTTGCCTACTAATTTTTCTATATCAGAGACAGTAATTCTGGTGACACTTTGTCTATACACTTACCTGGTCTCCTTATATATCAGAAACAGCGACTTTGTACATATATTATATGCTGTCTGTAGCCATTTAGGCTCGTTATCTGTCCATTATTTAATGATAAATCTCTAATATAGTAATATTTTATCATATGTAGGCTTTACTATATACTTACTACTATGTAGGTGCTTTATTGCTGTATTTTTTGTACATTTTTGGAGTTATTATCTTAGGCATTTTTTTGATGTGTATTATTTTATTGTTTGTGGTATATTCCCGTATGCAGACAGTATTATTCTGTCACATGTCTCACCACTGGTTACTATTAGAATTGTTAAGGTTTTTATCATGTTTTGTTATGAATAAAAATTGATACTTTTATTGGCATTGAAGCTTCCTGGTTGCTCTTTTCTGATATATTATATAATGTGTAGTAGCTCTGCTTGATGGCTGGCAATATAACAGCTTGTCCTACGAACTTTTCACACAGTTCCTTCTATTGCTAATACACAAAATTATTTTACTAAATAAAGCCTAGGATCCGCATCTGTTCCCTTACAGCGATAAGACAGGCACGGGTATATATTGGGTATATTAATGGACAATACTCTGTACTCCTCCTTCTAGGCCTGTCCTCTGCTTTCGACACAGTTGACCACTGCCTCCTACTACAGATCCTCTCCACCTTTGGCATCAAAAACCTCGCCTTATCCTGGATCTCCTCATACCTTTCCAACAGCACATTCAGCGTCTCCCACTCCTACCTCCTCATCCCCCCCTCTCTCTGTTCGAGTCCCCCAAGGCTCTGTTCTAGGACCCCTACTCTTCTCAATCTATACACTTGGCCTGGGACAACTCAAAGTCTCATGGATTCCAGTACCACCTTTATGCTGATGACACTCAGATCTACCTTTCTGGCCAAGACGTCACCTCCCTGCTGTCCAGAATCCCGGAGTTTCTATCAGCCATATCCTACTTCTTCTCCTCTTGCTTCCTCAAACCCAATGTGGACAAATCTGAACTCATCATCTTTCCTCCATCTCAAAGATCTTCCTTACCTGACCTATCTATCGCAATTAAGTACATCACGCTTTCCCCCGTACCGGAAGTCCGCTGCCTCGGAGTAACCCTTGATTCTGCCTGTCCTTCAAACTGCACATCCAAGCTCTTTCCACCTCCTGTCGCCTCCAGTTCAAAAACATCCCCAGAATCCGTCCTTTCCTCAACCGTCAATCTACTAAAATGCTTGTGCATGTCCTCATCATCTCCCACCTTGACTGCTGCAACATCCTTTTCTGTGGCCTCCCTGCTAACACCCTTGCACCTCTCCAGTCCATCCTTAACTCTGCTGCACAACTAATTCATCTCTCTCCTCCCTACTCCTCCGCTTCCCCCCTCTGCAAATCTCTTCACTGGCTCCCATTCCCTTAGCGTATCCAGTTCAAATTACTAATACTAACCTACAAAGCCATCCATAACCTGTATCCTCCATATATCTCTGAACTAATCTCCCGATATCTTCCCTCACGTAATCTCCGGTCTTCCCAAGACCTCCTTCTCTCCTCCACACTTATTCGCTCCTCACCCAACCGCCTCCAAGACTTCTCCCGAATATCTCCCATCCTCTGGAATTCTTTGCCCCAACACGTCCGACTATCAACCACATTCGGATCCTTCAGATGGAACCTGAAAACCCACCTCTTCAGGAAAGCCAACAGCCTGCACTGACCCCGCTGCATTCTCACCACTACTGAAGCTACCGCCTCATCAACACCGGAGCTCCTGCAACCCTCAACCTATTGTCTTTTTCCCCACCATCCTGTATAATGTAAGCCCGCAAGGGCAGGGTCCTCGCCCCTCTGTATCAGTCTGTAATTGTTAGTTTGCTTACTTTAAGTGATATCTGTAATTTGTATGTAACCCCTTCTCATGGACAGCACCATGGAATCAATGGTGCTATATAAATAAATAATAATAATGTTCTTGGAAGAAGGAAGGATCCAAGTGATATAACTTTCAGGTTACTATTCTAACTTCCAATGCCAGACAAACTCTGAAGCATAAAAAAATGCTTCTAGGAGGCCATTTTGATGGCTAACAACGGACAATGGTACTATCAAACACAGCTTTAAATATGCATAAAAAATGTACAGCAAAAATGCACCATGTGAACATAGCCAAAACTCATTTCTGTACACTTAGAACAACAAAGTTTGATTTATCTATTTATATCTTAATATACCATAAGCAACAACCGATCACTGCAGATATAAGACCAATATATGCAGTTCACTGATACATACTGTTGATTTGTATACTGCAGTAGTACATCCTAGGGGACTGACCGATTAATGGGGGCGCCAATACGTGCATAGGGTGCACACCTAGTGGTCAGGCAGGGAAAAGGTTCTGAACAGGGCTTAATTAGGGATATTTTATTACAGGTCCCCTTCTATATTTTCAACCTGTTTAATTACCATTGATGCCCTTTCTACCGTTTATGATTGTGACTTCCCATCTTACTGAATTCGTATTATGCATTTTATTGGGATCTGTATGATCCCACGAGGGTTGTTTATTTAAATGTATTAATTTTTACTTCTTATATTTACATGGGGTATTTTTTTTCAATGTATACTTTTAATAGAGGGGTATTTTCTGGCATGCAATCAATAGTTTACACCCTACTATTTCATTACCTGAAGACAAAAATTTGCCCACTTTTCACCTAGTGACATGCCTTTTTTAAGGTTAGTTTCTAGTACTACTGAGCAACCTTTGCCCAAATCATGTAGAAGTAAAAACATCCCTCTTTGGTCTACTTGGATTTGCAGAAAAAAAATGCTGATATTCAGCTGCATATCCACAAAAAGCAACCAAAAGTTAGCGGACAATCATTATGAAACAGCAAAGATGTCTGTAATGTTTCCATGTAAATCGATAAACATCACAACGACTACCATACGAAGATTCAAAGTTCTAACATAGATCTGAAGAAAGCTATCACAGCAGTAAACTGTAAAAAATAAAACAAAACCTATTTTTCGAACTATAAGATGCACCAGACCATAAGATGCACCCCAAATTTTCAGAAGGAAAATAGGGAAAAAAAAGTTTGTCTTACAGTCCGAATTCAGCATACCGGGGTGATACAAGACCGTGATACAAGACAACAAGACTTTTCTCCTTTCTGACTAGTTGTCACATTACCATCGCCCCTCTTACCTTGCCCTGTGCCACCAACTCTCTCTGGGCAGCGGAGGCAGACTTCACCAGGGCACTTGTGGCAGCTGCGATTGACTTTGCAGCTTCTAGGATTTGTTCCTCAAAGTCGAGGGTCTCATCTGCCTGCTAAAAAACAAAAGAGGAGGGATTACAAGGAGGATAAGGAAATGTCATATAAAATGGCAATGAAAAAGAAGGTGGCCATCCTGTGGTAGCTGTCTAGAACCCAGCGCAGCCCTGGAGCACACGCAGGACACTGTAGCAATATGTTTGATATATAGTTGAATGAATTAACAACCTAATATATCAAACATATCAGACAGAGGCTGCAGGAGAGGGTTCTTGGACCGATTCCACTGACAGAAGGGGACATGGATGGGATGTGGCTCTCCGTCAGGAAAATCCTCTAATTCGGAGTTAATTTTACAACAGACACTGTTGTGGTTAATCCACACATTTGTTAGTAAAACGGAGCCCTACTTTCTATGTGAATTGACAGCTGAAGAGGGCCTCAGCCGTGTGTGATGTAACGTCCGGCACATGGATTAGAAACTTCACGACAGGTACAGATGAGATGGCAGAGGTTGTATGGACGCTTGGCTGACATAGGCATCAATTAACACTTACTCTAGGCTTGGCTCTTGGTTTGAGCTGTTCCAATTTTTTTGCTGCTGCCTCAATAGAAGCGGCAGCCCCAAGCAGTTCTGTCTCTGCAATGACTGTGGGATCTTCAGGATCAACCCATTCTGAACCTGGAATCACAATAAGATGGGGAAGGTGATAGGGGACACTAGTCTATATAGTGTGACACAGGAAAAAGGGCGAGACATTAAACATCAGGCATTGCTGGTCCATAAGAGTGGGAGAAAAAAAAAAGACCCGTTGAAAAGACACTGCAGAAAAATACATAGAACTGGTACTCATTGTTTTCCTAAACAAGAACTTTAAAGGGGTTGTCTGGCTTAAGGCTTCAAGACTGCAGTCACTCTGTGTGACTGCAGACTTGTGAATCCTCACATCGTGCGCACTGCGGGCTGTGAGGATACTCTGATGCTGGCGTTCAGGTCATCGCTAACATACAATTTGAATACTTTCGGACACATTCCCACTAGACGTGTCCAGTCTCTCTCAATGCACTTGCATTGAATGACATTGCGCTCATCTAATCAGCACTTGACTGAATGTTTGCAAATCGCATACTTGTGGTCAGTTGCCTGCTGCTCCCGGCAAATTCTCACTGTGAGTAGTGAGCACGATGAGAGGATTCCCAAGTCTGCAGTCACAGAGTGGCTGCAGACTTATAGCCTTAGGCCAGACAACCCCTATAAAAAAAAAGAGGGTTCTGCAAACAGCCATTCATTAGATTAGTCATTCGCTTACAATGCTGTGTCAGTAAGTAGCAGCAGATCTCAAAACATTAATATAATGAGCACCTCTCGGTTCAGTGGAAAACCCAAAAAGTGACAGTGGATGAAACTTTACTTCAGGACAGATTAATAGCAAATCAGATATTTTTTCTAAGGGTTTGTTCACAAGTTCAGTATTTGCAGTGTTTTTTTAATGTGTTTATTCGTAAAATAAATAAGACATTTTACAGTACTAGCAAAAATGTATGTGATTTCAGAAATGTCATGCAGATGCTGCTTTTTTTTCCCTTGCGCATTTCAATGCGTTTTTTTCAAATGTCAATTCTTTCAGCGTTTTTCACCCATTCAAATGAATGCATAAAATCCACAAGTAAAATTGCATAAAGAAAACTGAATTGAAAATAAGCTGCGTCTTTCCTGCCAAGAGCTATGTTTCAAGTGTAGAAAAATCTGCAGCAAATACTCAATGTGTGCACATATCCTAAGTATTACGGGGCGCAGACTATAGTTCCATTTCAGAAGAAGCAGCTCAAATTTGGGAAGATGTTATTCTTCTCTGGTACCAACAGTGAGGGGCAAACTATTCTATACAATCTCTCTATAGCATATTTTTCTCAGGTCTGACAATCAATTTGTCTGTTATCTCGTATGTTGTATTGCAATAATGATCACAAAAGTATAATGGGAAAAAAGATTTGCCTACTTTATTTTCTTTAATTTGCCAAAAACATGGTCAATGTTTTTCCAGAAAATCCAAATGTTCAGCACATCATTGATAAGCAAGTCAGGTAAAGATTCCTCACCTCCAACCGGGTCCCTGAACTTCACATACAGAATATTGGTATTAAGGGGAACCTGTCAATACGCTAAAAACGCTATTACCCTGCAGACATGGTGTTAATCTGCAGGTTAATAGCATTATTAACCGGCCCGGTGCCTGCATTTAGCAGAACACTGCAGGGAGAAAGAAAATGGACTTTTTTTCCCCCCCGGAAGGGCTCTTGTGTTCGTTATGGGGGCAGCGCCAGCATGGGGGCAGCGCCAGCATGGGCTCAGTCACCGTTCTGTATAGGCAGCAGTAACCGCGCCTCCCGCACTTACTGATGCTGTCCCTGCATTGGGGCTGGATATCAGTCAGGGCTAGGGGCATGGTTACAGCTGCAGAGCATTGACTACACTAGCGTCGGTGCCGCCCCCGTGACTGAAAATGGAAAGATGCCGGGGGAATAAAAGTTAATTTTCTCCCCACAGCGTTCGGCCACATGCAGGTGCTGGGCAGGTTAACAACACTGTTAACCTGCAGATTAACCCCATATCTGGTGACAGGTTCCCTTTAAACAGCCATGTGTATTATACAGCCCAGCTAAAAGGAGGCTTAGAGGGGTTATTCAGGATATATTTTGTTTATTCAAAAAGTTGGTCTACAAACTTGCATGCATTTGGCATATTGGATTTCAAATATTTTGACACCAGATTATTTCTCTCGCCTCTCTGCAGGAGAACCCTGTGGTTGTTATTGCCAGATTGCTATGAGTGTCGCCCTGTGGCCGGCACTCATAGCAGATGAGCATTTTAGCTATGTGTACCACAGGCCAAAATGGTATCAATAAAAATGTCAGCTCGGAGCGCAAAAAATAAGCCCTCGCCCAGCCCCAGATCCCGAAAAATGGCGCCTTTTGTTTTTTCACCACTTAAATAAAACAGTGCTTACACGTTTGGTATCTCTAAACTCATAATGTCCTGGAGAATCATAATGGCACGTCAAATTCAGTGAACATGGTAAAAAAAAACAACCAAAAAACACATTTGTGGAATTGCACTTTTTTTTGCAATTTTACCACACTGCTTTTTTTTTCTCATTTTTCAGTACACAATATGGTAAAACCAATGGTGTAGTTCAAAACTACAGCTCGTTTTGCAGAAAAACAAGCCCTCACATGGCCATACTGACCGAAAAATAAAAAAAGTTATGGCTCTGGGAAGACAGAGAACAAAAGAGAAAAGCAAAAACGGAAACCCCAAGGTCGTTAGGGGGTTAAATTATTTGACGTGGAATCTCTCACACTCTACAGTTGTGGCCAAAGGTTGAGACTGACACAAATTTTGGTTTGCGATTCAGTGTTTTTAGCTCTTTTAGTCAGATGGTTCTTTGGTTACTGAGGTACAATAAGCAGCTTTTCAGAAGCTTTTATACTTTTATTGACAAATACATCAAATTTCGGCAGAGATTCAATATTTACAGTGTTGACCTTGGCGCGCACGATGCAGATTTAGTACAGATCTGCAGCATTTTTTTCCGCGCAGAAACGCTGCAGATCCGCACTGTGATTTACAGTACAATGTAAATCAATGGGAAAAAAAAAGCTGAGCACATGGTGCAGAAACGCTGCAGATCTCAAAGAAGTGCATGTGCGGTTCTGCAGTGTTTCTGCACCCCTCCATTAATAGAAATCTGCAGTGGCAAAAACTGTAGAAAATAAACATAAAAACTGCATAAAAACCGCAGCAAATCCGCGGCTGCGGATTCTGTCAGGAGATGCGGATTTTATGCAGAAAATTCTGCACCTCTTTTCTAACGTGTGCACATAGGCTTATTTTCCCAGACTTCTGCAATTCGCTCTGGCAGATGGATGTCACCTTCTGGGCCAAATCCTAACTAACGACAACCCATTCTTATTGAAAATCGGTGCTTGGAGATTAGCATAATTTTTGTGTTTTTGTTTGCAAGACTGGTTTTTGAGGATAGACACAATAGAATTGAGATCTGGGGAGTTTACTGGCCATGGACTAAAAATGTTAATGTTTGGATCACCGTGTCACTTTGTTATCACTTTTGCTTTGAGACATGATGCTTCATCACACTGCTACAATCATTGCTCATCACTAGTGATGAGCGAGTATACTCGTTGCTCGGGTTTTCCAGAGCACGCTCGGGTGACCTCCGAGTATTTGTCATTGCTCGGAGATATAGTTTTCATCGCCTCAGTTGCATGATTTACGGCTTCCAGATACACTGAATACATGTGAGGAATGCCTGTTTGTTAGGGAATCCCCACATGTATTCAGCCAGTGGCGTAACTACAAAGTTATGGGCCCCGATGCGAACTTTCAAATGGGCCCCCCCTGCCAAAATATTTTCCACCCAAATCCACATCCTGCCCCATCTGGCTCCACATTCTGCCCCATCTGACTCCACATTCTGGCCCATCTGACTCCACATTCTGCCCCATCTGAATACACATTCTGCCCCATCTGAATACACATTCTGCCCCATCTGACTCCACATCTCATCGAAACAGCAGGAACCGGAAATCTGCTGCTGGCTGATACCAGAGAACATGAGCTACACACAACCAGGACTGAGCTGCTGCTGAGAGCTGAAGGACCTGTGGTGACGTCATCGTCATGTGGTCAGGAGGCGGAGCTGATAAATGGTGACAGACCTATGATAATGATGACATCACCACAGGTCCTTCAGCCCTTCCTTTCTAATAGTTCAGGTGTCGGCTGCTGAGTTGATGTGTGTGCGCCCGGCAGGTCAGGTGGAGGGCAGGTCTGTCTGTTGCAGTGTGGGAGGAATCACCTGCACGGCAACAGTTTTTAACTTTTTGCTGGTGTCGGTGTGCATCTGACCTGCCGGGCCCCTGACTCCCCCGGGCCCGGTTGCAGTGGCGACTGCTGCGACCGTGGTAGTTACGCCCCTGTATTCAGCGTATCTGGCAGCCGTAAATCATGCAACTGAGGTGATGAAAGCTATATCTCTGAGCAATAACAAATACTCGGAGGTCACTCGAGCATGCTCTGGAAAACCCGAGCAACGAGTACACTCACTCATCACTATTCATCTCCAAATCACTCCTGGATAGACGGGAGAAGCTGGTCTTTTGTAGAGAACAGTGCTATGAATAAAGAATGGTATCAGTCAGAATTACAAGTGAGCCCACACCCCGGATGAAAATAGTTTACTGTTGGGATGACACAGGAATCTTGGTAGCAGTAACATTTTCTTTTCCAGATAATCATTTTTCCAGATATCCTTAACAGTTTGAAGTGTGATCATCGGAGAAAACAACTCTACCCCAGTCATCTGCAGTTCAACCCCTGTACTTCCTGCAAAATGTCAGTCTCTCTGATGTTTTTACTGGAGGTAAGTGGCTTATTTGCGGATTTTCTTGACACCACTGCAGTCTCAAAAAGCCTTAGCCTCACTGTGTGCGCACATACGCAGACACCTGCCTGCTGCCATTCCTGAGCAAGCTCTGCACTTCTGTTGAACCGATCCCCAAGCTGAATCATCTGTAGCAAATGGCACTGGCACTAGCTGGACTTTTTTGGCACTCTGAAGCCTTCTTCACTACACTTGAACTTCTCTTAAGATGTTGATTTAATATATGATTGATTTAGGGGCAACCTTGCCTGCATCAATGACTGCCTGTGAAGTCCTTTAGATGCAAAGTAATAATTTCAGCACGTTTCCTTTGGATGTACCCATGATGAGCAGAAAAAAACACCGATTCCCTTTTAAAGCAACCTGTTTACTCTTAAAATTCAGCGTGACAGAGTGATATTCGCTGCCTTAGCCTCGTTAAAACTTTCTCCTGAGCCAACAAGATCATCCCTGAAATTGCAACTATCGTATATACTCGAGTACAAATTGAGATTTTCAGCACATTTTTTGTGCTGAAAACACCCCCCTCTGCTTATACACGAGTAATTGTCCAGAAAGCCAACGGGGAAGGGGAAGCGGCGGTGCAGCGGCAGATGCTTGCTAACAGAAGACATCATGCTCACCTGGCGCCGTTGATGCATCTCTGTCCTGGCGTGGGCAGCTCTTCCTGTGCTGAGCAGTCACGTGGTACCACTCATTAAGGTAATGAATATGCACGCGTCCCAACTCCCGTAGGCGTGGAGCGCATATTCATTACCTTAATGAGTGGTACCATGTGGCCGCTCAGCACAGGAAGAGCTGCCACGCTGTGACAACGGAGATGCAGCGACGGCGCAAGGAGGGCGAGTGGGGGGGAAGGTGAGCCATGCATACAACGATGGGACGGGGGAGGGAAGGGGGCTGGAGAGCCATGCAGGAATGGGGAAGCCTTGCATACAACAGGGGGAGCCACACATACCAGGACAGGACGGGGGAGCCAAACATACCAGGACAGGACAGGGGGAACCACACATACCAAGACAGGACGGGGGGTACCACACATACCAGGACAGGACGGGGGAGCCAAACATACCAGGACAGGACGGGGGGAACCACACATACCAGGACAGGACGGGGGGAGCCACACATACCAAGACAGGACGGGGGGAACCACACATACCAGGACAGGACGGGGGGAACCACACATACCAGGACAGGACGCGGGGAGCCACACATACCAGGACAGGACGGGGGGAGCCACACATACCAGGACAAAATGGGGGAGCCATATACCAGGACAAGACGGGGGAGCCACATACCAGGACAAAACGGGAGAGCCACATACTAGGACAGCGACAGGGAGCCACACATAGCAGGACAGCGACGGGGGGGAGCCACACATAGCAGGACAGGGATAAGGGAACAATGCATACCCGGATTATACTCAAGTCAATAAGCTTACCCAGTTTTCCGTGGTAAAATTAGGTGCCTCGGCTAATACTCGAGTATATATGGTATTTGCAATTCATCTGATCATTCTTCATAAAAATCAAGATTTGCCATTAAAAAAAAATGAAGCAGCAAACATTGTGAAAACCAAACTGTCAGTCTGAAAACACTTGGCCACGACTGTAAATTATTTTGTACAGCGAGGTCTTACCTTTCATAGTTTCTGTTGTCTGTATCAGTTCGGTCACGGCTGATGCAATACGTTTTGAGAAGGCTGTGAGCTGATGCTTTCCTTCTGGAGTGGGTTTCTGCAATATCTAAATGCAGGAAAACCAGTGACTAAATCATATTTTGTATTAACTTTTGTTGTAGACCACCTCCATAAACTAAAGTACCCACATTTAGGACATGTTCCAGCATCTCCAGGTATCCTAGCGTGCATTCGGTGCCGTATTTTAGTGCTCGCTCCCTTGTTTCCTCACCTATGTCTGGATGATAAACGGCTTGCTGCAAAAACAATGCTCTCTTGTAACTCGCAGACATTTAATCTGCACATATTTACATTACACATTGCATCTCCACGTATACATAACTCACCTTGCAGGCCGTCAACATTTCAGACACCGCTTTGCGGCTCAAGTTAGCAGTAGCAATTACATCTTCCTGTCTGCAAGAATTCCCAGCCGCTACTGCTTTGGCTGTTGCCACAGTAATTCCCTTGCTCATGCGGATTGATTCTTCTGGGGTAGAGGTTTTTTCAGGTATATCTTTAGACTGGAAGACCTGGGAAATATTATTTACATTAACTGTTTTTTTGTTTTTATAAGTGATACTCCCTGCTCCCAATGCCTCCCTCAGTTCAATGGTGTTGTCCATAGGAAGGGTTAAAACAGATGGATTTCATTCAAGATATTTAAAACCAAACCAAAATGGGCAGTAGTGTAAAACATTAAAATTAGATTGAGAATGAGTGAATGACACGTTTTCGATCCAGTACTTGGATCTTTGTCCATTTCATGTCCGGATGGCTATGATTCTACGTTTCAATGTAATGATTTTTGGGCATTCAGTTATTAAAAAAACCTGGTGTTTACATATCAAAACTTGTTTGCGTACAAGATGACATTCAAAACATTTTAAAATTCATATGGTTACATAGAGCAGGATTGCCATCACTACCACAACATCAAGTGGCGATAGAGAACTACAGCACTCAAAAGCATACAGCTTCCCCAGGCTTCTTATGTATATGTGTATATATGTATACAAACGCACACATTCAGTGGGAACGGAAAGTATACAGACCCCTTTAAATTTTTCACTCTGTTTCATTGCAGCCATTTGGTAAATTCAAAAACGTTCATTTTTTTTCTCATTAATGTCCATGCTGCACATGAGACTTCTTGATTTTTCACACCTTGATTTGGGGATCCCCTCCAGTTACGTCAGGTTGGATGGTGAATGTTGGTGGACAACTATTTCCATAAAGGTACCACTATTGAATACATCTTCTCTTTTTGACATATGTTCCTTCTCAATATGAATCAGGACCGAAATGTACGTTGGGGCGGACTCGCCCCCCCTCTGGATTGTGGCTATAAGCTGCACAGCCTGCATAGGTAATGGTCACTGTTTGGGTTGATATGTTGCCACGATGGCTAGTAATGTAGCCTCTAGTGGCAGAGAGACTTGTATACAATGGTAGAATAATTTCCCTAAACAGCCTTGACATTGTCTGCTGAATCAATTGCTGTGACATTATGGCCAGTGATTTAAATGAACAATTATCAGCAGCATTATATGTAATTGTTTGCTAAATATAGCCATATCCATGAGATGTGTGTGTTCTAAGTGTTTACAGCTGACATATTTGTTTGTTATACAATTTTATATTCCTTCCCTCCACACCAGTTGTTCTGCTTTTAATAATAAAGTACAGACTTTTTACTATTTTGGACTAGTACATTGTTTTTCCTTGTTTGTTTGTCTATGAATCATAATATGTAACTCCTCTTGACAAAAATCCAAGCACTGGATTGAAAACACATCCATTCACTCATTCTTAATTTTCATGCTATAGACTACTGTCCTTTGTTTTGGTTTTAAACTCCCTGAAACAAATCCAGCGGTTTTACCCTTCCTAAGTAGGGATGAGCGGACCCGTGGAAGTTTGGGTTCGAGCGAACTTTACTCCCAAGTTCGTTTACCAAAACTGTACCCGAAAAGTAAATTTCCCAAATATCTGCACGTTGGACATTTGGAATGAAGGGCGGACTGCTTGATTTGGTAAGATTATCTTTTGTACTGTATATTGTAATGCATAAGAGAGCATCACATCTCACATCAATTTTAAAATCACAATATATCATTATTACAATATCTACACATTGAAAAAAAAAAAAACTTGATGTGGCATAAGAAAAACATTAAACTACTATGTATCTAGGAAAATTGCACCAGAAATCCATCAGTGAACAAAAGTTACAAAACTTATTAGTATTTCATTATCCCTCCTGGCCCGGATCAAATGGTCCATGATTTAACAAAGTAAACGTAGATCTAATGGAATGATGAGAACCAGCAATAGCGATCATGCCTTGATAAATGCTTCTTATTTATTATAACTCAATAAATACTTGGAATAACTATGCAAAAGTTAAAAATCACGATTTCTAACTTTTGGATGTTTCTTTCTGAGTTGTTTTTATTGATTCATAATAAAGAAGATGCATTTATGAAGGCATGATTGCTACAGATGGTTCTCATCATTCCTACCATATAAAAATGACCATGAGCTGGACACTATCCCCGATATGGGGTGATGCTTGACAATTTCTTCTGGATAACGGTTTTGGTCTGCCTAACAGCTTTGTACCGCAGTTATTAACGTTAACTTGGCCTTTTTATCTTGCTCGCCCTGCATACACTGGGAATAGTATAAAGCCATCGGTATTGATTATTGTTGTGACTTTGGTGCATATTTATACGGATTCATTTCTGATTAATCTTCTTCAGTTTTTATTTCTGTAGTAATCAATTAATTTTCTTGTTCCACATCAAGATTTTTAATATTATACATTTTAAGTAACTATTTAACAATATTGCAATTTTGATATTGAAGTGGAATTCGACTCCATTGGTAGGTGCTTTGTGTATTGGGAGTTACCCAGTTGAGTATATGCCCCTAGCTGGTTTACTTATGGTCCGTAAGGCTACTTTCACACTAGCGTTTTTTGCAATACGTCGCAATGCGTCGTTTATGGCAAAAAACGCATCCTGCAAAGTTGTTTGCAGGATGCGTTTTTGCCCCATAGATTAACATTAGCGACGCATTGCCACATGTCGCAACGTGCGACGGTTGCGCCGGGTTTTGGCGGACCGCCGGGAGCAAACAACGTTAAATGTAAAGTTTTTTTGCTGCCGACGGACCGCTTTTTCCGACCGCGCATGCGCTGACGGAACTCCGCCCCCACCTCCCCGCACCTCAAAATGGGGCAGCAAATGCGCCGGAGAAACGCATCCGCTGCACCCGTTGTGCGGCGCATCAAACGCTAGCGTCAGAATCTCGGCCCACACATTGCGACGGGGAGATTCCGACACTAGTGTGAAAGTAGCCTAAGTATTGACAGACAGGATAAGAAAACTTTTGCATAAACAATATTTAGTTTTTTCCCCACAACGATAAAGGTCACAAATAAGACCAATTGGTAGTAACATTTATGAACATGAAATTTGACATGTGATGTAGTGTAGTACAATTCTAGAAACATAAAAGCAATAATTAACCCCTTAACGATCAGAGGTATTTTTGTTTTTGCATTTTCACTTTTTGCTCCCCTTCTTCCCAGAGCCACAACTTTTTTATTTTTTGGTCAAAACGGCCATGCAAGGGCTTGTTTTTTGCGAGACGAGTTGTACTTTTGAATGACACCATTGGTTCTAACATATTGTGCACTGGAAAACAGGAACAAAATTCCAAGTGTGGTGAAATTGCAAAAAAAAAAAAAAAAAAAAAGCGCAATCTCACAATTTTTTATTTTTACTATGTTCACCAAATACTAAACCTGACCTGCAATTATTATTCTCCAGGTCATTACTAGTGATGAGCGAATATACTCATTACTCGAGATATCTCGAGCATGCTCGGGGTCCTCCGAGTATTTTTTAGTGCTCGGAGTTTTAGTTTTTAGCACCGCAGCTGAATGATTTACATCTGATGGCATAAGTACATGTGGGGATTCCCTAGCAATCAGGCAACCCCCACATGTACTTATGCTGGCTAACAGATGTAAATCATTCAGCTGCGGCGCTAAAAAATAAAACTCCAAGCACGAAAAAAATACTCGGAAGACCCCCCCGAGCATGCTCGAGAAATCTCAAGTAACGAGGATATTCGCTCATCACTAGTCATTACGAGTTCATAGACACCAAACAGGTCTAGGTTCTTTTAAGTAGTGAAAAAAAACCTCCAAAATTTGTATAAAGAAAAAAAAATGGCACCATTTTCCAATACTAATAGCATCTACATATTTTGTGATCTGGGGTCGGGTGAGGGCTTATTTTTTTTCGTGCCGAAATGCCGTTTTTAATGATACCATCTTGATGCAGATACGATCTTTTGATCGCCCGTTACTGCATTTTAATGCAATGTTGCGGTGACCAAAAAAACGTGATTCTGGCGTTTTTACTTTTTTCTCGTTGTGCCATTTAGCGATCAGGTTAACTCTTTTTATATTGATAGACTGGGCGATTCTGAACGCAGCGATACCAAATATGTCTATATGTGATTTTTTTTATTGTTTTATTTTGAATGGAATGAAAGGAGGGTGATTTGAACGTTGTTTTATTTTTTTCATATTTTTAAAAACTTTTTTTTTTTTTTTTTTGACTTTTTGCATGCTTCAATAGCATCCATGGGAGACTAGAAGCTGCAGTAGTTTGATTGGCTCTGCAACATACAGGCAATGATCAGATCGCCTGTATGTAACAGAAATGCTCACTTGCTATGAGCGCCGACCACTGGGAAGTGCTCACAGCAATCTGGCCATGACAACCATAGAAGTCTGCTGGAGACCTCTGGTTGTAATGCCATGCCAACCCATCGGTGACCCGCGATCACGTGACAGAGTCACCGATGGGCGGGATTTCCAGCGTGCTTCCCGGAAGCGCAAGATAAATGCCGCTGTAAGAGATTGACAGCTGAATTTAACTATTTAACAGCTGCGGGGGGATCGTGATTTCACCAGCAGCTGTTGCGGGCACATGTCAGCTGTACATATCAGCTGTCATGTGCCTGGAAAGGTGTGGGCTCAGCGCCGGAGCCCACACCAACAGGGGGAGTCTGACATCGGCATACTATTACGCCAGATTTCAGAAAAGGGTTAAAAACATTGTAATTCTGGCAAGTCCACCAAACATGAGAGTGCACACTGTAATCAGTGCAAGCAGCTTCATGCATTTATAAGCACTGGACTGAAGCCATAGTTCCATCACCGTATGTGCATCCTGTCTGGGCATTATAAGGCTGAACAATAAACCACATTTTGCTCACAGTTAGCTCTTGCTTGATGTGCTCAATTGTAGCTTCCAAAGCCCTTGTACCACGTGTAGCTTCATCTTCCACGGCTTTCACAGTCTTCAGCAGGGAGGTAACATTAGTCACCATAACCTGAGAAAAGGCAAAAAGGAATTATAGACTTGTTAGAGAAAGACTCTGCCATATAAACTTCTGTCTTGTATTAATTGCACTCACTAAAAAAAAAAAAAAAAAAAAAAAGTTTTTATTTCAAAAACTTTTAACACATATTATAGTTCCTTTCAGGCAGATGACTGATCACAACCTGAAAGGTCCTTCAGTTACTCCGGATGTGCAGAATCTATTCAGGTCCTGGTAGCTTTCTCTCATGCCCTGCACCCATCCAGCAGATCAATGTCGGGCAAGAGAGAGAGAGAGTTATTTCTCTTAGGTCAGCTGCTTCCGTATTATACGATGCACATCTTATAAAATACAGTAGTTTCCATCTGTCTAGTCTAGGGAAGAATTCATTTTTTAACTTGAAATGTTAGGATTCCGAGAAGGGTCTGATAACTCGCAGGTTTCTGCCATGGAGTCTAGATGAATCTAAAAGTTTTAGGGCAGCACAATGTCTCAGTGGTTTGTACTGTGCCCATGCAGCTCTGGGGTCCTGGGTTCATATCCCACCAAGGACAACATCTGCATGGGTGCTCCAGTTTCCTCCCACACTCCAAATGAATATGAATAGGGAATTTAGATTGTGAGCCTTATAAACTTGTGGTCAGGTCTGGTTTTCCCTCTAATCTATAGTATATCCGGTAAGTAGTTGTATGACGTTTGTAAAACGTTAAAGAGACCATCTATATTTGGTGTACAGCTTGGCCATTGATCTATTGATCTGATCTATTATATTAATAAGATTATCATCTGGTCATTACCTTTGCAGCACTCTTTAACTGATACATGGATGGATCGTCAGCAGCTTTGCCAGCTGCACCTTTTGTGGCTCCGATCAGATCTCCAAGAGCCTTTGCTACATCCTTGATGGCGTTGATTAGTACCACCTAAAATTGGATGGAAGCAAATGAATCATTTCAACTGATTGAAAACTTGCAAAGAATCAATTCTGCGGTGTTTAATTCATGCTATTAATCCTTATGGTGCCACAGGAAGCAGCAATACATCACAGAGCGGAAAGCTGCCTAACATACCGTATATCCAACACACTTTACATCAAGATGAATCTTTCATCATGAGGCATTTTCCAGCTATGTGAAATGATACAACCTTCACAAACCCAACTAAAATTTCTGCTCTGATTGAAAGTTCATCTCTGATTGGAAAATACGATAAAGCAGAGGAATCATTAGTTCCTGAAAGGCATAAAACAATACACTTGCTGCTGTGCTAATGTGGAGCGGCACCAAGGTTAGAGGGATTAGGAAACCTTTTTGACCAATCACAGTTAAGGCCCCCAAACACATTGGATTAAGTTGGCCATCTAATGAGCATGGGGCTTCATCAACAACCCCAGACAGGCTATGTGGGGGGGAAGGAGATTTGTAGTCAGAATTCAAGCGCCAACCATATTATTTCTGCAGAAGATAGGCTGCTGTCAGAAAGTATTCTCAGACCTTTTAGCAGATGTTTCTATGGTTACAGATGTACAATTTTAAGTATTTTATAACATTTTACACTTTTATTGACAAATTATCAAGTTTCTGCAGTAATTGAATATTTAGAGTGTTGAGCTTATTTGTCAAGACTTCTGTAATTCATCCTGGCTGCTGGATATCAGCTTCTGGGTCAGATCCTGACTGATGACAACCATTCTTGTCTTATTAAGTGTTTGGAGCTCACAGTTTCTATTTGTCCACCAGCATTTTCAGAATTGACCACAGTTTCTCAATACGATTGAGATCTGCGGATTTTCCACATTTTTTTGTGCTGAAAACAACCCCCTCAGCTTATACTCAAGTGAGGGTCCCAATAGACAGACTGGGATCGTCAGCGATGGAGCAGCGGGTCACAAGAGGCAGGAGTAGCCCGGCTGCTGCGGCTAAAGCCTGTGTCCGCTGCTAAAGAGAAATTAATAGTCACTGCGCTTGCAGTAAATATTCATTTCTCTATAATTGCATGCACTGTGGTTGCAGCCGCCGGCATCCTGCAGTGGTAGGGTAATCACGTGTGACCACTACTTAAGGGAATATTCACTGCTCTCCACTCCCATAGACGTGGAATGCAGTGAATGTTCATTCCCTTTAGTAGCGGCACATGTGAAAGCCCAGCTGCTGCAGCTGACACTGTGTGCACTACTAAATAGCAGTGAATGAGGACGCCATGCATACCAGGATAGGGACGAGGAGCCGTGCATAACAGGATAGGGATGAGGAGCCATGCATACCAGGATAGGGACGATGAGCTGTGCACAACAGGATAGGGCTGGGGAGCCATGCATACCAGGATAGGGACGGGGAGCCATGCATACCAGGATAGGGACGAGGAGCCATGCATACCAGGATAGGGACGAGAAGCCATGCATACCAGGATAGGGACTAAGAGGCTATGCCTAAAGGATAGGGATGAGGAGCTGTGCAGACCAAGATGGGGATGATGGGGCCATGCAGACCAAGATGGGGATGAGGAGTCATGCATACCAGGATACGGATGAGGAGCCAGGCATACCAGGATAGGGATGAGGGGACACAATGAATACCCGGCTTATACTCGAGTCAATACGTTTTCTCATTTTTTGGTGGTAAAATTAAGTGCCTTGGCTTATACGTGGGTCGGCTTATACTCGAGTATATACGGTAACTATCACTTTTGTCTTGTGACATGTCTCCATTATGCTGGAAAAAGCATAGTTCATCATCCAATTGTTCTTGGACCATTGGAGAAGTTGGAGGTTGATAAGATACCATTCCTTATTCATGGCAATGCTCAGTAATCAGAAGTAACACCACAAGTGAATGGTCTCAGGATCAGTATGTTTTACTGTTGGCATGACACAGGACTCATTGTAGTGCTCACCCCATCTTCTCCGGAGAATCATTATTCCAGATGTTTTAAACAGCCTGAAGGGGGCTTCATCACAGAAAATGTTTAATATTGAGCCTTTGCATACACTTGATGTATTTGTCAATAAAGGTATAAAAAGTATGAAATATTTAGAACTGTACTTCACTAACCAAAGAAACATCTGACTAAAAAATCTCAAAACACCAAAGCAGCAAAATTACTGAAAAATAAAATGGTGTCAAAACTCTTGGCGAGTATAGTAAATGGTTATCTCTTGATAAATATCACTTTTTAGACACTTTTGCATCAGATGGGTTTATCTAGTGTTGGTGCAAGTGGGTATAGGTAGTAAAGACACAAGAAAGCTTTTTTAATTACACAGCAAAAAACAATATTCCCTCGTGTCCCTGCAGACACTTGTGACTTTATTCTAAACATACAGTTCATTACCAAGCTTGGTAAAGACACGTGTCAGTTAAGCATCACCAGTATCAGTGAATATGGAATATGGCTTTTAATCCTTAACGCCTTCACACAGCGATGAGTTTTCATTTTTGTGTTTCAGGTTTTTCCTCCCCTTCTTCCCAGAGCCATAACTCTTATTTTTCTGTCCACAGACATATGAGAGCTTTTACCACACAAAGTAGTGAACAGCAAGAAAAAAAATTCCAAGTGCAGTAAAACTGTAAAAAATTGGGAATTCTTTTACAAAATATATATTAGTAATTTGGTAAAAAATGACTTTGCAATAGGGTTCTCCCAACACATTAAGTTTTTTTTAATTATTATTATTTTAGCGGAGGGGAAAGAAAAAAAATCTGAAGTTTGAAAAAAAATGTTTAAGGAGTTGTATGGTCATCAGCGAGCTGCAATCACGTCATGGGTGCGCCAAAGGGCGTAGAGAATGATGCACACACATGCCGGCGCATGTTAGTTGCCAGTGTCAGAGATTGACAGCGGCATTTAACAGGTCAGCAATCGCAGATGGAGCACCACTCCACCTGTGATTGTTAGCAGCAGGTCCTGACTGTGACACACAGCAATCACCTGGTAGGTAGCGCATTGCGTGAGCTCCCTCCGTACAACCACTTCGGACTTGGGGCATACATGTACGGCGGATGGTGTGAAAGGGGTTAAGGACAACTTATTGTTCTTTCATTTTTCTTCGCTTTCTTCCAAGAGCTAAAAATTATTTTCCATCTACATAAACGTAATGGCTGTTTTTATTTTGTTTGTTTTTTTATTGCAGGAAGAACTGTAGTTTCTATTAATACTATTCACTTTACCATATAAAAAAAAAGGGGAGGGTTGTTTTTTTCCGTATGTTATACGGTGAAGGTTGTTTTTACAGCCTTCTTTGTGGGGTAAATCACCTGGCAAAATTATTTTCCAGGTCAGTAAAATTACAACGATACCAGATTTCTGTATATATTTGTTTCACAAATAATAATAAAAAAAGGCGGAGCTTTTTTCATTGCTACAGTTTACGGTTTTATTTAATTTTTTTTTCAGGGACGTGTGGCAAACAAAAAATGGAAAGTCTGGCATTTCGAATTCTTTAGGCTATGTGCACACGATGCGGATTTTGCTGCGGATCCGCAGCAGTTTCCCATGAGTTTACAGTACAATGTAAACCTATGGGAAACAAAAAACGCTGTGCACATGCTGCAGAAAAAAACACGCGGAAACGCAGCGGTTTACATTCCGCAGCATGTCACTTCTTTCTGCGGATTCCGCAGCGGTTTTACAACTGCTCCAATAGAAAATCGCAGTTGTAAAACCGCAGTGAAAACCGCAGAAAAACCGTGGTCAATCCGTGATAAATCCGCAGCGGTTTTCCACTGTGAATTTATCAAATCTGCTGCGGAAAAATCCGCAGTAGACCAGAATACGTGTGCACATAGCCTTATGCCGTTTTAGAGCTCTGCCCTGGAGTCTGAATTAATATTAGGGGCCTGGGGTCTGAATATTAAGGACAGTTTACCTTGTGAGTTAAATAATTTTATATATTCTCATAGATCGGATTTTTACAGATGTGTCAATATAAAAAATCTTATATTTCCTTAATTTTGGATGAGGAAAAAACAACACTGATTTTTTTCTGTTTTTAAACATTTGACTTTTTTAGTCCCACCAGGGAACTTGGATCTGCGACCATTTGACCACATGTATTGTACACTGTAATGCTAAATGCAGTATATAAGCAAAGACTAACCAATATGGTGGCACTGAGGGACCTCAGAAGGACCTTGGCTACCACAGTAACACCACCAAAACATCACGTGTTGTTAAGGGGTTAATCTGGTGCACTAAAAAAAAAATAAATCAAGTGGTTTCTTTTCGTGATTCAATCAATTTGTAGCAGATTCATTTTAAGTCATCTTTAAGGTGAAGGCAATTCTGAGGTTTCCGCTGACATCATATTGACAGAGTAGCTGCTTCTCTTCTGCTCTACTCTGTCGATGAGGTGTGACTGCAGATGCAGTCATGCTGATTAACAGCCGGCTCCCTACTGCCTAACTGCAAGAAGTCGCCTGTCAATCAGCATGACGTCGGCAATTACACCCCATTGACAGAGCAGCCCGGAAGAGGAACAACTGCTCTGCTGACGTAAAGAAGCAGAATAGCCGGCAGGAGCGGTCTGGAGCAAATACCTGTTAAAAAATAAATAAATAAAAATAGTCCCAGATAAGCCCTAGAACTGACTAAGCTTGGGGATAACATCAAAACCATTTGCTAGACTATGTGCAGGCAAGAAGCTGAATAAGCAGAATATGGGGTATTAGTGCAATGGTCAGATCAACTGCTAATGATGAAATAGAAGCAGCAGTACTAGGAAAACAAATTGATGTCTAAAATTTTCATCAGAGTGGAAGTAATTTATGAAAAGCATATCTGCAGGATCAGCTGACATGTCTGTTACTACAACTCTGTTGTGCTGTTCTGGTTATTCCTCCTGATAATTTATGAATAAATCTGACAACTGAGTGTTACCATTGCCCTTGTCTGTCAAACAAATGCGTCCACACAGAATCTAAGACTGTCAGCACGGATTAGTGTCAGAGAATGTTTAGGTAACACCCAGTTGTCAATTCATTCATGTATTTCAAGTAGAAATAACAGAGGAAGAGTACAATGCAGCGTTATCAAAACAGATGCTCTAGAATTAGTACTTCATAAATTATATTATTAAACTCAGTATGTCAGGAGAGTTCTCAGGTCCTATTAAATCTTGAAAAAAAATAATGCGATCAACGTGGCCTCTATTAAAAAAAAAAAACGGGTCAAGTTCTGCCTTCACATTTGGCCAATGAAGCACTCCCCTTTACCAACTCTCTTCATCTTACACTTTTCTCCATTAATTCCTCTTAAGCGACTATGTCACCTCACATTCTAAAATTCTATTTACATTTTCTGAACAGGAGGACTTCACAGCCTCTACAATATGTGGATACATTTACCAGCCCTCTTTATTGGCGCCTATCACAGGTACTGATCTTTACTACACAGCTCCCGTCACAGTTATAATGTACAAGATTGTATACTGGATATTAGTTTACTTAATAGAATGTAACCAGTGTTACCCCAGCAGGGGTAGAGCTGGCTCTAGCTACCATATGATTCTGTACTGATGCATAATGGGATTTACAGCGGAGCACAAAAGAATGAAATGCAGGCTGAAATCTAGGAATTGAGGAGGTGTGTGAAGAAAAGAAAACATGGGGCTGAGCTAAATGGCAGTAAGCACCGCATATGTAAAACAATTACCGAGTGTGTATCAGTTGAGGGTGCAGCTATAGAAAAAACATTGTCGGTCTTCAAAGATGTGGAAGGGAACCTGTCACCAGGATTATCCCATATGAGATAAGACCAGCACCTTTCAGCCCTGATATACAGCGTTTGTAGATTGTAAGCTCTTACCGGCAGGGTCGTCATTAGTTTGCTTTAATTACTGTATTATCTGCAACGTTGTTCCTTATAACTTGTATATGAACAGCTGAATTGTAAAGCGCTGCCGAATAGCGGTTAGAGCTATATAAAGATTTTCATTATAATTATTCTAATATGTAGCATATATGCCCCCAATCCAGCCTGCAATACAAGAAAAACAAATACTCACCTACCAATGGGGTGGTCAGGTCCAATGGGCGTTGCGGTCTTGGTTCGGTGCCTCATCTCTTGCTTTGTGTGGATGACGCGTTCTACATCATCCACATAGTGTCCCCCAACATCGCACTCCTGCGCAGGCGTACTTCTCCGCCATGATAAGGTCAGAGCAATGTACAGCAGTGCGCATGCATCAGGAAAGATCAAAGGGCCACCGTGCCTGCGACCTGCAGTACATTGCTCTGCCCTCGTCATGGCAGAGAAGTACGCCTGTGTGGGAGCACAATGCTGGGGACACTGTGGATAACATAGGATAGCTCATCCACATGAAAGGAGGACGGCATCACAAGAAGGGAGGCGCCAAACCAAGAGCAGCGACACCCCTCGGATCACACCGCCCCCGCTCCGCAGGCGAATATAATAAAAGGTCGTTTTCTGGTCTTGATTGCCAGATTGGGGGCTTATATAAAACATATTAGAATGCTGTATATCAGGGCTGAAAGGTAATGGTCTTATCTTATATGGGGCAAACCTGGTGACAGGTTCACTTTAACAATGGACATAACGTTATATTAAAATGTAAACGTGACACAGATACATTTTTCAAGTTTTATTACATGTTATAACATTCACACATGAGCCTCAAAGGACAAGAGAATATTTCCTTCAACTAATGAACCATATGTGATACAGAAAATTCAGACATACCAAAAAATACCACCTTGTAAATGAAGGTTCTCCTTCATCCAAGTCATAGCACTTAGTCAAAATCATCTAGATTTATTTTTGGCGGTGACCGATTAGAAATATTCAAGACAATTTCCATTTACCTGTGTGGCTTCTGTAAATGTACTGAGAACAAGGGTTCATGCAGACACCCGTGGACCTCGGTACGATTACAGACCACAATGCACAGACTGTAAGCGGATCATCCAGCCAGAGCATGACAGACTTACATACGGTCACACTTGGGTTGGGAAACCAGTGGCCAGTCTGTGGACTGCAGTCCGTCATTGACCAGAGATCCACAGAAGTCTGCATGAGTCCTGAGGGAAATTTCCCCGGCGTTCATATGCCTGTAGATAACGTTTACACACCTCACGTCCAAATTATATGATTTAAAGGAAACCTGTAATCTTGGAAAACAGATACAGAGTTAGTCTGCAGGTAAATAGTGTTACTATGCTGCTCGGCCACATTACTGAAAGTGCGGCTACTGGAAGAAAATGAACTTTTTTCCTCCCAGGAGCTGCAGGCTTTTAGTCATAAAGCCACTGTAGGGAGCAATTACAGTCACTGGTGACCGCACTGCCCACTATACTGTGAGCTGCAGCTGTAGGCAAGCCGCGGCATTGTGACTGACAGCTTACTGTACACAGATGAGTTGGAACGGTTGTCTACGTGCCATGGTGTGCTTGCAGTATGGTGAGAGGTGATGACAGCGATTACTGTAATTGCTCCCTGCAACACTAATGCGATGACTGAAAGTTAGTGCCTCCCAGGAAGATGGAAGTTAATTTTCTCCCGGTAGTTGCACTTTCAGTAACGCTGAGATGAAGCATTGTGATGCTACCTACCTGTAGATTAACCTTGTATCTGCAGATAAAAGTTTTTGGTACTCATGAAATTCTTTTCTCGAAGTCTTCATTATGGGTTCATATGCTGCCACCTAGAGCCTGACATTAAGGATACATCTTAGGAAGAAAATCTGACTCCTTCCCAATAGAGTACACCAGGGCAGCAAATACTCTACTAAACTACACAGTTCCTGCAAAAGCAGGACGAGGGGCAAAACTAAGAGTCCCCCAATAAAGGCTACGAAAAAAGATTTTACTGTAACAAGATGTGGACAGAAGACTAAGCAGCGCATTTATCAAATAGAAGAACAGACACTGGGAGGCGCAAGACCCTGGAGTAGACATATGGTAAATGTTACTTATCAACTTTTTGTGTGACAGGACTATATGGTTTAAGGGTGTAAAAAAAAAAAAAAATATGAAAGTTGAAAATTGCTATTTTTTCAGAAAATTTCATATTTTTTCATAAATAAAAGCAAAAGATATCAACCTAAATTCACCACTAGCATAAAGTACAAAGTGAGAATTGAAACATAAGGCTCAGTTCCAAAGGTCAAAATTGGTTCTGTCACTAAGGGTTTAAAGGCACCTTCACACTCAGCAACTTTACAACGAGAACGACAACGATCCGTGACATTGCAGCGTCCTGGATAGCGATCTCGTTGTGTTTGACACGCAGCAGCCATCAGGATCCAGCTGTGCCATCGCTGGTCGGAGCTAGAAGTCCGGAACTTTATTTGGTCGTCAGGTCGGCGTGTATCGTCATGTTTGACATCAAAAGCAACGATGCCTGCAATGTTTTTACATGGAGCTAACAACCAGCGAGAACGATAAGTGAGTCGCCATTACGTCACTGGATCGCTCCAGCATCGTTCCGATGTTGCTGTGTTTAACGTCTCTACAGCGACCTAAACAGCGACGCTGCAGCGATCGGCTCGTTGTCTATATCGCTGCAGCGTCGCTGAGTGTGACGGTACCTTAAGCAAACTGTGAAAGTTACTTGGTTAAGCTTTGAATTGTCAAACATTTCTTAAAAGGAACCTGTCAGCAGGATTGTGCACAGTAACCAACAGTGTCAGGTCGGCGCGTTATACTGATTAAAATGATACCTGGGTGATGAAATCCATCTTGTGGTTGTTTAAACTTTATTTTCAGTTTTAAGTTAATGATGTACCTGTGGTCCTGGGCGGCCTTTAGGGGGTCTTCATGTGGTGCTCTAATTAGGTATTCACCAGTATGGCTTCTTGCTAGAGAAAAAAAAAAAGCCTCCACCACCACCTCCGGCGCCATCTTGCTAGAGTAACAAAAATCTAAGATGGCGACTGCCACGCCTGCCCAGTAGCATCTATCGGTGATCCCATAGATGCTACTGTGCAGGTAGCACCATCTTGGAAGAGGCAATTTTTTTTTTCTCCAGCAAGAAGGCGCCGTTTTCAAACTGATTTTTTTTTTTCTTAAGAATTTATGGATACCATTAAAAAAATAAAATGCACAAAAACCTAGGCAGGGCACCATAAAATGACCACCCACAGGTCCACCACAAAGCACGAGAGTCTCATTAACTCAAAACTAAAATTAAACAACAACCACGAGACAGATTTCATCAACCAAGGTATCGTTTTAAAAAGTATAATAGCACCGACCTGACACTGTCTGTAGGTTAAGGTACCGTCACACGGAACGATATCGCTAGCGATCCGTGACGTTGCAGCGTCCTGGCTAGCGATATCGTTCAGTTTGACACGCAGCAGCGATCAGGATCCTGCTGTGATGTCGTTGGTCGCTGCAGAAACTCCAGCACTTTATTTCGTCGCTGGACTCCCTGCAGACATCGCTGAATCGGCGTGTGTGACGGCGATTCAGCGATGTCTTCACTGGTAACCAGGGTAAACATCGGGTTACTAAACACAGGGCCGCGCTTAGTAACCCGATGTTTACCCTGGTTACCATCGTAAAAGTAAAAAAAACAAACACTACATACTTACCTTCCGCTGTCTGTCCCTGGCGCTCTGCTTCTCTGCACTGGCTGTGAGCGCCGGCCAGCCGGAAAGCACAGCGGTGACGTCACCACTCTGCTTTCCGGCCGCTGTGCTCACAGTCAGTGCAGGAAAGCACAGCGCCGGGGACAGACAGCGGAAGGTAAGTATGTAGTGATTTTTTTTTTTACTTTTACGATGGTAACCAGGGTAAACATCGGGTTACTAAGCGCGGCCCTGCGCTTAGTAACTCAATGCTTACCCTGGTTACCGGCATCGTTGGTCGCTGGAGAGCTGTCTGTGTGACAGCTCTCCAGCGACCAAACAGCGACGCTGCAGCGATCGACATCGTTGTCGGTATCGCTGCAGCGTCGCTGAGTGTGAAGGTACCTTTACTGTGCACAATCCTGCTGACAAGCTCCCTTTATGGGTAGAATTTGAGTTATCACAGGAAATGTCACCTTATCTTGTAGGTTGCATCAACAAACAATGACTAGGTAGTAAATATAAAAGCTAAAGAAAAGTCGATAATTGGTACATCGCATCTCTGCAAGAAAAAGGAAGCAAAAGGTATATTGAAATGGACAATAGTACTGCTGCTTTATTTAGTAGTCTAAGTGAAGTTAGCAAAACAGCAAACAGGTAGGAAGTTATATAGGGCTTTACCAGTGGAAAACATGAAAAAGACAAATGTACCCTAGTGAAGTGCTGTGGAAGCCTTAAAACTTAAGACTGCCTTCAATAGCAAATAAGGGAAAGGTAAGGGGTATACAGAACACACGGGCCAAGCGTGTTATATGACTGTACCCGACTGTGCTCCGTGTTCATTTGGAATATCTTTTCCTGGCCAGGACGTCTTATTTGAAGGTAGATATAGAGCTGGAGGGCGCATAAAGGAAAGCAGGAGTAAGAGACTTGGACAACACATTTCTGATCCTCCTCCAAGGAAGTGGCTGCTCCTCTCTCTTCTTGCACTTAAATTGCTTACCTGAGTTTCAGGGTCATCTGACCCTAAGCTTGCTGCCCCCAATTTCACCACCTCTGCTAGCTGTGTGATGGTGTTGGCTGATGACTGAGCAGCTTGTGCCAGCTTATCCTGACTAGATGCTGCACCAGACACCAGCAGCTTCGTATCCTCCACAAGAGCCTTGGCAGTCTTCAGGATGTTCTCCCTGTGAGAGGAAGCAGAAAGTAAGGATAGCTAATGCAGTGTGATGAATGATTGGTTATAGAGGCCTCTCCTTCACTTTTCATCTGTTCTGATATCAATGTAATGTTCTCACATTATTGTTTTCACACAAACAGGTTGTTTCAGATCACTTTTGGAAATTTACCATTGAGGTCTATTGTTAGGAAAGGCCAGCAATATTCACTTGGCAAAGTACAGCAATCCTTCATTGCCCTACATTGTGTTCAGGGCTGTGGAGTCATGGAGTCGGAGTTAGTTTTGGTTGGAGTCAGAGTCGGTAGAAATGTACCGACTACAGCTTTTAAAAAAATGTATTAATATTTCATAATTGAACTTTCATATGAATTTTATCAATGTTACTCAAATATATATGTTCTATCAAACTATGAACAACAGTGATAATAAGTTCTGCTGGAGGTAGAGACATTTCTTAAGGTACCGTCACACTAAGCGACGCTGCAGCGATACCGACAACGATCCGGATCGCTGCAGCGTCGCTGTTTGGTCGCTGGAGAGCTGTCACACAGACCGCTCTCCAGCGACCAACGATGCCGGTAACCAGGGTAAACATCGGGTTACTAAGTGCAGGGCCGCGCTTAGTAACCCGATGTTTACCCTGGTTACCATCGTTAAAGTAAAAAAAAAAACACTACATACTTATCTACCGCTGTCTGTCCTCGGCGCTCTGCTTCTCTGCTCTGGCTGTGAGCGTCGGTCAGCCGGAAAGCAGAGCGGTGACGTCACCGCTCTGCTTTCCGGCCGCTGTGCTCACAGCCAGTGCAGAGAAGCAGAGCGCCGGGGACAGACAGCGGTAGGTAAGTATGTAGTGGTTGTTTTTTTTACTTTAACGATGGTAACCAGGGTAAACATCGGGTTACTAAGCGCGGCCCTGCGCTTAGTAACCCGATGTTTACCATGGTTACCAGCGAAGACATCGCTGAATCGGCGTCACACACGCCGATTCAGCGATGTCAGCGGGAGATCCAGCGACGAAACAAAGTTCTGGACTTTCTTCCCCGACCAGCGATATCACAGCAGGGGCCTGATCGCTGCTGCCTGTCACACTGGACGATATCGCTAGCCAGGACGCTGCAACGTCACGGATCGCTAGCGATAAGGTCTAGTGTGACGGTACCTTAACTTCTTGTGTGTCACTGTTCTCCACTGTCCTTATCTAATCTTATACTTGGCTAACCTCATGCTGCCCCAACCCCCCTACCTACAATGTATGAAACTGAAAGTGAAAGTGTGTTGCAAATTCTTAGTAGTAAAGCTTCTCCTCTAGACTAGATGTTTGGTGCGCGTCTTCCAAGCATCTCACAGCTGCAACTCACAGCTTGCAAGTGGCATTGCTACATCAATGAAATGGAGAGAGGAGCTACTATTACAAAATACCATTCTTTTGGCAGCTGTTTATGTAGACCCAATGCATCAGATTCTTCTAGATGATCAACAGCTAACTAAAGGAAAAGAAGCTATGTTTGAAATAGCAGTAGGGATGAAAGGGTTGCAGAACAGTCAGGAGGAACAAGAAGAATTTGGTCGTCCTGCCACATCTTCACCCTCATCAACTTGATGAAGAATTTAATTTCGAAAAATATTTGGATCACAAGGACCGTGCAAAGCGTTCCTGCATAGAAGAGTCATCCCCATCAAAGAACACAGCCAGTACATTTCAGCAGAATTTTTCATGTGCACTAAAAGAAATTGAGAAATTTGACCGTTCATCAAAAATAACAGTGCAACAAGCGATTCCTCTGTATCCTGACATTGTCAGAGATGTTGCCCGAGTGGTTACTGCTTTGCTACCAACCCAAGTTAGTGTACAGAGGTTGTTCTCTGCTCTCAAAATAATTAGATCAGATTTGAGGGCATCCATGAAGGAGGGTCTGACAGAGGCAAAACTTTTTCTGAGGACAAATTTATAGATTTCTTCTTATTAACTGCATAACAGTGTTTATTGCATATTTACTTACAAGAGTTTAGAAAAGTTTATAAAAGTTATTTGCTATATTGTAATTGTATTCTAATAAATATAGTTTTTGCTCTAAGTGGTCTGATTACTTATATGATGGTGAGAAACTGAATAAGCACGATGTTAATATTTGACAACAGTAAATTTATTGTTACGAATTGGCCATTTATGAAGGAGCCGGAGCCGGAACCTGATAAAATCCAGGAGTCGGAGTCGCAACTGTGGCTTACCGACTCCACAGCCCTGATTGTGTTCTGCAGTTTATCTCAATGGCGCCATGGTCCCTTCATTGCAACAGATCAGTTCGAAATCCCAGAAGCCAAAAATTCATCAATTAAACAATAATGGTGTACCCTGAGGATAAGTCATCAATGTTAAAGTCTCAGAAAACTCTTTTAGGATCTATACAAGATGAAACTGTACTTTCACCAACATGGTAACTTACAGCAGTCACAACACGGTCATCCAATATAAAGCTATCAATCTAATAGAAACCATTATTTCACAATACCTGTGGTCAGCAAACGATTCCTTGTTCTCAGAGTTTAGTGTGCCAGCTGTGGCAAACATGATGGTTGTGTCTAGATCAGCAATAATGCCGGATACAGCCGTGCCCGCTGTAATGCAGGCTTGTGTGCCCTTGTTACCTGCCTGCAAAGCTGAAAGTACCAGAGATACCTGGGTAGAAATAGAATCAATTAGCATGGAACATTTCATTGCTTATAACAAGGCTTAACACTAATTATAACTGACTGCACTAAGTCAACTTGACCGTCAACAAATCCCCCCCCCCCCCAAAAAAAAAAAAAATCAAAATTACTTTTCCTATTTCAATAAACTTATTTTTTTAAGGCTATAAAGATATCTTTACAAAGATGCTGCCATCGCGGACATTTATGGCATTTCTGTAGATTATGCCATAAGTGTCTGGTAGATGTACCGTAAGTCTCCGGTCTAGAACCATAGATTGCACCACCCAGAATGGAGAATAGGGGATATATGTGCAGATTTCTCTGTTTACATCTATGAGAGTTCCAAAAATTGCTGAGCAGGTGTACTTGTCAATATGTTTAGGACTCCCATAGAAGTGAATGGAGAGAACTGAACATATGCAGAGCAGACTTCTCAACCTGTGTGAATGTCCAAGCATTTATTATAAACCCACAAAATAAAGATGGAAAATGGCACCTATCAAAATTCATTTTTTTCGGATATTTTTCACAACATGCAAGTATTGGCTTTGCGGACATAGTGGTGCACTACTCCAAGAACACAAGCGCAAAGACTGATCTCAGAAAAAAAAACACAGAACGAGTGACACTAACCAAAGTGCACCAAGACAAGTCTCACGTTTCAAGCAACAGCCGTTCCACATTTCTTTACACTTCTATGATGTTGTTGGTCTCAGGATTTAAATAAAATAACAAACTCATTGTACAGTTTGGCGAGAGTCACTTGTTTGGTGCCTTTTTCTGAAATCCAAATGTTTAAAACATTGCAGCCTGCGACATTTTACTTCTCTTTAATGAAAGAAAAATTAGTTTTGATTAAAGTTTGTCTACATTGCATTAAAAAACATCAACCTCAAATCAAACATTAACTTCATTTCTACGAATTTAAAAAGTATAAAAAGAAACAGTCTAATTGAGATGGAGCAGCCGATTGGAATTCTTTTTTATACAACACTCTGCAAAAGTTATAGGCTTCAAAGTGAGAATGCAGTAAAAAATTTAAGTTTCAATATTTTATTTTTTAGCAATGAACATAATGCAAAGTGAATGAACAAAATAAAAATCTAAAACAAATTAATATTTGGTGTGACCAGCCTTTGTCTTCAAGAAGTTATACGCTTGCACAAACTCAGGGATTTTTTTCAAATTATACTAGTAACCAATTACATCAAACAGGTGATAATGTTCAGCATTTTCATATGTAGGTTAAAACATTAACTAAAACCAAAACAGCCTAGTAGGAGACTTAAAACGGGGTGAGGAACAGCCCACCTCTGCTACAAAGGTGAGGATGGATGGCGGTTTCATGTCACAAGTCATACACCACTGGGAAGATTGAGCACAGCAAAAAACGAGGTAGTTCTAATGCAACAGCCAGGTCTCTCCCAGGAAAAGATTTCAAAGTAGACTAGGGTTCTAGATGTGTGGTCTATACTCTTTTGAAGAAGCATAAAAAAGTGCAACATTATGGACTATAGATGTAGAGGGTGGTCTTGGAAATATGTGCTTGCTTCCCTTCAAAAATCGTAAGATGTCCAGTAGTGCCCTCAGCTAAGAACTGACCACAAACCAGTGGGACCCAGCTACATCTATCCGCAGTTCACTGAATTCTTGCTAGAAGTGGTTTTCATAGAAAAATTACAGCTATCAAGCCATACCTCCACCATGAAAACAAGGCCAAATAAATCAACTATGCAAGAAAAGATAGGAACTGGGGTGCAGGAAAAATATCAGCAGGTGCTCTGGAGTGAGAAGTTCAAATTTTAAATATCTGGCTGCAACACAAGGAAGATTGTTCATAAAAGAGTTGAGAGCAGTACAATAATGAGTGTCTGTAAACAACAGTGAAGCATGGTGGAGGCTCCGTGCAAGTTTGGAAATTGCATTTCAGCAAATGGATTAGTGGATGTGGCCAGGATTAAACGTGGCCATCAGAGAGGCGTCCGATTGGCTGCAAATGTATCCTGCAGTAGGGCAACGCACCAAAATTACAGTCAATGACAATAAGAATTATCTTCAGCATAAAAAACAAGGAGTCCTGGAAGTGATGGCATGCTCCTCACAAAGCCCTTATCTCTAAATCATTGAGTTATCTGGGTTTACATAAAGAGACAAAGATTTACACAAACCTACAGCCACAGAAGATCTGTGATAAGTAGTGTTGAGCGATACCGTCCGATACTTGAAAGTATCGGTATCGGATAGTATCGGCCGATACCCGAAAAATATCGGATATCGCCGATACCGATATCCGATACCAATACAAGTCAATGGGACATCAAGTATCGGAAGGTATTCTCATGGTTCCCAGGGTCTGAAGGAGAGGAAACTCTCCTTCAGGCCCTGGGATCCATAGGGATGTGTAAAATAAAGAATTAAAATAAAAAATATTGATATGCTCACCTCTCCGGCGGCCCCTGGACTTCACGCTGCTAACCGGGAGGCTTCTTTGTTTAAAAAGCGCGCCTTTCGGACCTGTGAATGACGTCCCGGCTTCTGATTGGTCGCGTGCCGCCCATGTGACCGGCACGCGACCAATCAGCGGCCGCGACGTCATTCGCAGGTCCTCAATTCCTAGAATTAGCAGTTTTGTGAATGAGAATGACGTCGCGGCTTCTGATTGGCCGCGTGCCGCCCATGTGACCGGCACGCGGCCAATCAGAAGCCGCGACGTCATTCACAGGTCCGAAAGGCGCGCTTTTTAAACAAAGAAGCCTCCCGGTTAGCAGTGTGAAGTCCAGGGGCCGCCGGAGAGGTGAGCATATCAATATTTTTTATTTTAATTCTTTATTTTACACATCCCTATTGATTCGATACCGATACCCGATATCACAAAAATATCGGATCTCGGTATCGGAATTCCGATACCGCAAGTATCGGCCGATACCCGATACTTGCGGTATCGGAATGCTCAACACTAGTTCTCCAAGATTTTTGGAACAATCTTCATGCTGACTTGCTTCAAAAATTGTATGCAAGTGCATCTAAAAGAAATGATGATGTCTTAAAAGCAAAGGCTGGTCACACCTAATATCGATTCTGATTTCTCTTTTGTTCATTCACTTTCAGTTTTGTTAATTGAGAATAATAAACTAGTAACACTTCTAATTTTGAAAGCGTTCTTACTTTGCAGCATTTTTTCCACAGCAGTGCCATACTTTAACAAATGATCTAGAAGACTTTGTTGTACTATTTATCAAATATAAACATTTTAGCTGAAATTCGTGTTTGACCATCAATCTGGCCTGTATTACACAAAAAAATTCTAATCGCTAACTATGCAGCGTATTCCGAAAGGTCACCTTTTCTGTCACCGCTCGGGCACACTCAATCAATTCCCGCTTAGTGTAACTATCAGATGGGCAGATTTGCAGGGCTCCAGCTTTCTGCACCAAAAATATACAGCCATGTCCCAAGTCCTGAATTCTTGTCTTGATCTGAAACCCAACCTGCAAAAGAAACAAATTTCAGAGAAAAGCGCAAGAGATCAGAGTTACAATGACAAATAAGCAATGTATTTGAAGAACAGAATGACCTAGACAGCTTATGTTACCTCTTTAGGTTCTGCTGTGGCAGCAGCCATTCGACCCTGGACAGCTAAATTTCCATAGTCACTGGTCACCTGGGAAGCCAAACCGCCAAGCTCCTCTGGATTTGTTACAGATTTCGTCATCTAAAGATCAAAAGAAAAATATCCATCTATCTATATCCTTTCCAAAATTTTCTATTCAGTAATAACATATTAAAAACTATACATTATTATAGATGTGTATTTAAATGGTTGTCCAGTACTTTATATTGATGGCCCATACTTAGGATAGATCATTATCAAATTGGTGGGGGGTGATACACCTGCCACCCCCTCCGATGATCAGCTGTTCTCTGGGTGGACTGATGTGATCAGTTGCAGAGCAGAGCTGCACAGATCTGTTAACTGTATAATGACCACAGCGGAGTACTGCAGATCCAACCCTATTCATTTGAATAGGGTTGGATGTGCAGAACAATGCTGCAGCCACTATACAGTTAACAGATCTGTGCAGCTATGCTCTGCAACTGATCACATCAGTAACCCAGAGAACGGCGGACTATCCTGATCATTGGGGGTGTCAGGGGTCACAACACCAACAATCTGATACTGATGACCTACACAAACGATAGGCTATCAATATAAAGTACTGGATAACCACTTTAGATTAAAAAGGCATGGGTGTACAGATATGCAAATAAAAAGTGAAGGAGTCCAGCTCTACAAACAGGTTCTTCTTCATTCAGATAAAATTCATACAAAGGACATCTGAACGGTCGGGAGAATACCAATGCTGAGCTGGTATTGTTAGTATAGCTACACATATACTATCTATGGCTATGCTAAGAAAAATAATAAAACCAAACATTGAGAGTCCTGTAACAAATAGGAAGCGTTTGAAACTACTTGGGTCTCGTCATCAGGCGTGGTGACCCAGAATGGCTAATGAATCCTATATACACACACAAGGACATGGGATTAGTGCTGCAAATAAGACAGAAATGGACAACGTCTCCTGAGACATACAGCTCACACTACTTTACAATTCTCATACTCAAGATTTTTTTCTTGCACATTCCTTCTTACCATCTCTTGAGCAGTTACAGCGATTGCCTTGGAGTATTTCACACCGGTGGTTTGGTAATCCACAAAAGTCCCTGTTGGTTCTGGAGGCGTCCCTTCATCAAGCTGCAACATAACATTTAGATTTGTTCAAACTCTTAATATAAACCTTTGAAGAACGTTTCTTATGGCTAAGCTGTTCAGCATCTAATAAAAAGAAACTATGATGGAAGAAATCAGCATGCTCTCTTGGGTAGGTGCAGTAAGGAGTATGCGGACCGCTACTATTCACAATATTTCTTGAAACAAAAAACTCCAGAATATATACATTTATTATAAATCTACTCAGCAGAAGGCAGGAATCCCCTCCCCCGCCATTCTCGATGCATTAAACAACGTTCCTGCCGTTACTACATAGAATTACCTTGCTCATGGCATCCGCTATGGAATCCACCATGCCTCCCACCATGCCAACTTCACTGGCAGCCTCATTCAGGGTAATCATAAGGTCATCTACGGCTTCCTTCATCAGTTGAGTAGCCTCTGCAATGGCATCATGTGTGTGGGACGCCTGTGAAAAGTAGATATATAATGCATTGTTTGGAATGACAGTAAAATATTTATACTTTATGTGAATACTTTTCAGGATGGCCTCAAAATAGACAAGATGGGCAGTTTATTTATTTTTACTATGGACCAAAAAAACAAAAAATAGGCAGGTAGTTGCCAACGGTGATTGAGTTCCTTCACATCAACTGATCAGCTCTTCTCCTTCTGGGCTGCTCTGTTAACGGGACGTGACTGCTGACGTCATGTTGATTGTCAGCTGGCTGGCAAGCTGCAGTTAGTTAGGCAGCAGGGAGCCCACGGTCAATCAGAATGACATCGGTAGTCATGTCCCATCATCAGAGCAGAAGAGAAGCTGCTGTGACCACTCTGTGCCAGCAGAGATTGGTAGAAAAAAATTAAACAGTCTTGGCCAACACCTAAAATGTATTTCCTCTTGCAGGGCTGCACTAAGCCCCAAAGTCTCCGTAATCTGCAGATCCCCATCTAATCCAGTCTCAGACAAGCCCAGCATTTGATGAGCTGTATATTTCTGTCTGTAAAATAATTAAGCCAGATAGAGACAAAGACAGATTGGCCTTCATGTTTACAAAGTCTCTGGTAATACCAAAAAAATAGATAATCTCCTTTCTTTCCAATCCCATCCCAGTCTACTCCAATATTTGGATACAGTTTGGCTTAGTTATTGCTGAGAGTCCATACTTGAAATGAATGCCATATATATCAATAATTCGGCAATAGTCTACTAAGTAGATATAGTACCATTTGCAGATTCGACTTAAAGGGGTTGTCTGGTAGTGATGAGCAAGTGTGTTCCGATAAGGTGTTATCTGATCATACTCGTATGCTAACCGAGTGTTTTCGGCGTGCTCGAAAAATATGTTCGAGTCCCGCGGCTGCATGTCTCGCATCTGTTCGACAGCGGGAACAAATGCAGTGATTGTCAGTTTGTTAGGCAATCCCTACCTGTGTTGCATCTGTCAGAACAGCAACAAGACATGCAGCCGCAGTGACTCGAACATATTTTTTTAGCACGCCGAAAACACTCGGTTAGCACCTGAGCATGCTCAGATAACACCTTATCCTATAACACCTTATCCAAGCACGTTCGTTCATCACTATTTTCTGGTCCAGATGGTAAGTCTGCAGTCACTCTGTGTCTGATTGCAGACTTATGAAACCCCCCAGCGCACGCACTGTGCCTTGCGGAGATTTGCAGGTTTCTGAGCCAGGATCGGAAATTATGTATGAGTTATAAATACTCTAGGCCAGTGGGCACCGCCTCGCTCTCCATACACTTGTATTGAGCAGAGGGCGTGCCCCCAATCGGACCCATGAGTAGATGGGGTGCAGCCTCGTTCTATGCACATGTATGGAGCGAGGCCACTCTCAGACAGGTTCTTGCCACGAGTACATCAACACATACATACCCTCCGATCTCGAGTCAGAAATCGGCGAATCGCTGGGGTGATTCATAACCCTCGACCTACTGTCTCCTTCCCCATAATCCTGTAGAATGTAAGCCCGCAAGGGCAGGGTCCTCGCCCCTCTGTAACAGTCTGTCATTGTTAGTTTGTTTACTGTAAGTGATTTTTGTATTTTGATGTAACCCCTTCTCATGTACAGCACCATGGAATTAATGATGCTATATAAATAAATAATAAGTCTGCAGTCCCACAGAGTGACTGCAGACTTATCGATTTGGGCCGGACAACCCCTTTAAGACTTTTAAGCTAAACACCACTCTTCTTATGTAAACATGGCTGTACATTATAGTGGGTTTCTTCTCTACAATATACAAATTGTCTCTTCAGAGAGGAAGCGGACTTGAACTCTAGCACCATATACTGGAAGTAGCAATGCTAAAATTCAATATCGACCCTTTAACGAGCCTTGCAAAACAAGCAGCAAATTAAATGCTAAGCACAAAAAATAAGTCTTACATACCTTGGGGTTTCCACCACCCTCCTTGGCTGCATAAAGCATCTGTAAGGCAGACTCAGCTAGCGTCTTGGTTTGGTCCAGTACTGTCATCTGTTGCTGATGGTCGAGGATTTTGGAAACCAGGCCAACGGCAGCTTGAATCAATGGCTCAAAATACCGTGCTAGTTGGGTCACCTGTTTTAAATTGAAGATAAAAATTTCCAGGCTTTACAAATGCAACTCTGCCGAAAACCCTTGTAGGAAAGAATCTGAGTCCAATAAGCAGCCATGACATATAAACAAACATCTGTGTGAAAAAAAGTCATGTCATATCACGGGGCTTTGACCATTTTCAGTGGCATAAGCAATACAGAGATGATGCAATGTTCTCGGACATCTTTATATAAGGTTCCGCCTTCATCCAACATCTCTTCAGCAGCAGAGACTGGTGGACCAACGTCTATGGGCAACTGCTAATCCAACATGTGGCTATAAGATTACAAATTTATAAGGCCATTTCTCTCAGCATTCGGTTAACCCCTTCATGACCCAGCCTATTTTGACCTTAAAGACCTGGCCGTTTTTTGCAATTCTGACCAGTGTCCCTTTATGAGGTAATAACTCGGGAACGCTTCAACGGATCCTAACGGTTCTGAGACTTTTTTCGTGACATATTGGGCTTCATGTTAGTGGTATATTTAGGTCAATAATTTTTGCGTTTATTTGTGAAAAAAATGGAAATTTGGCTAAAATTTTGAAAATTTCGCAATTTTCAAATTTTGAATTTTTTTTCTGTTAAACCAGAGTTATGTGAGACAAAATAGTTAATAAATAACATTTCCCTCATGTCTACTTTACATCAGCACAATTTTGGAAACATTTTTTTTTGCTAGGAAGTTATAAGGGTTAAAATTTGACCAGCGATTTCTCATTTTTACAACGAAATTTACAAAACCATTTTTTTTAGGGACCACCTCACATTTGAAATCAGTTTGAGGGGTCCGTATGGCTGAAAATACCCAAATGTGACACCATTCTAAAAACTGCACCTCTCAAGGTACTCAAAACCACATTCAAGAAGTTTATTAACCCTTCAGGTACTTCACAGCAGCAGAAGCAACATGGAAGGAAAAAATGAACATTTAACTTTTTAGTCACAAAAATGATGTTTCAGCAACAATTTTTTTATTTTCCCAATGGTAAAAGGAGAAACTGGACCCCAAAAGTTATTGTACAATTTGTCCTGAGTACGCCGATACCTCATATGTGGGTGGGGGAACCACTGTCTGGGCGCACGACAGGGCTCTGAAGGGAAGGAGCGCCATTTGACTTTTTCAATGAAAAATTGACTCCAATCCTTAGCGGACACCATGTTGCGTTTGGAGAGCCCTTGTGTGCCTAAACATTGGAGCTCCCCACAAGTGACCCCATTTTGGAAACTAAACCCCCCAAGGAGCTTATCTAAATGCATAGTGAGCACTTTGAACCCCCAGGTGCTTCACAAATTGATCCGTAAAAATTAAAAAGTACTTTTTTTTCACAAAAAATTTCTCCTGAGTACACCGATACCTCACATGTGGGGGTAAACCACTGTTTGGGCACGCGGCAGGGTTCGGAAGGGAAGGAGTGCCATTTGACTTTTTGAATGAAAAATTAGCTCCAGTCGTTAGCGGACACCATGTCGCGTTTGGAGAGCCCCTGTGTGTCTAAACATTGGAGCTCTCCCACATTTGACACCATTTTGGAAACTAGACCTCCCATGGAACTAATCTAGATGTGCGGTGACCACTTTAAACCCCCAAGTGCTTCATAGAAGTTTATAACGCAGAGCCGTGAAAATAAAAAATCATTTTTCTTTCCTCAAAAAAGATGTTTTAGCAAGCAAATTTTTATTTTCACAAGGGTAACAAGAGAGATTGGACCCCAATATTTGTTGCCCAGTTTGTCGTGAGTACGCTGATACCCCATATGTGGGGGTAAACCACTGTTTGGGCGCACGTCAGGGCTCAGAAGCGAAGTAGTGACGTTTTGAAAGCATTAAGCTACTTACTGGTAGCAGCATTTTTCGGAGGCCCACGACAGCACTACGAGAGAGGGGATCCGCCCTTCAGGAACAGGAAACCTACAGATACAAAAGGGCGGCACCTCTCCCCATGCATCAGTTGTATATTAGAGCCTGAGAGGACTACCGCGGTTAGTAGCACACAAACATACATTATATACAGTTTATGTACAAAAATAATCCATCATATTGAACTATATACCACACGTGAGATCTATCTATCTCATTATATATACTATAGGAAGTGCAACCCCCACGTGAATAGGGAGGGAACTAAGGGTGCTGTCATGGGCCTCCGAAAAATGCTGCTACCAGTAAGTAGCTTAATGCTTTATTCGGACTCCCATGACAGCACTACGAGAGAATTACAGAGATGTAAACTACCTTAGGGAGGGACTATAGCCTGTAGCACCCTTAACCCGAAGGTGAGATCAGAAGAGAACCCCAAGTCCAACCTATAGTGCTTGAAAAAGGTGGAAGGGGATGACCACGTAGCCGCCTTACATATCTGGTCGATGGAAACTCCAGATCTTTCAGCCCAGGATGTAGCCATGGCCCGGGTGGAATGTGCCCTCAGATTCTGCGGAACAGGACTTCCACCTGCAGTATAAGCCAGAGAGATAGCCTCCCTAATCCACTTCGCTAACGTGCACTTTGACACTCTAAGACCTTTCCTGGGACCTTGGAAGGATAGAAACAACGCCTCCTCTCTCTTCCAAGCATCAGTGACTGATATAATATTCTAAGAGACATCTCCTAACATCTAACGTATGGAGTAACTCTTCTTTGGAATTAGAAGGATTAGGGAGAAATGATAGTAGAACTATCTCCTGAGATCTATGAAAATCTGAGGCCACTTTCGGTAAATAAGCTGGATCTGGTCTGAGGACTACTCTGTCCTGTAGAAACTCTGTATAAGGGGACAGCCTAGAAAGAGCCTGTATGTCTCCTACCCTACGAGCAGATGTAATTGCCACCAAAAATGCTGTTTTGAGGGATAGTAATTTAAGTGAGGCTGAATGTAAAGGCTCAAACGGTTCTTTAGTCAAAGCAGAGAGGACTAGATTGAAATCCCAAGGCATTGACCTATTCCTGTGTATAGGTCTGGACCTACTAGCTGCTTTGATGAACCTTGATACCCAATAATTACCAGCAATGTTACAAGAAAATAGGGCCCCTAGGGCTGAGACTTGTACTTTTAGCGTACTCGTGGATAGATTTAGCTCTAGCCCTCTCTGCAGGAATTCTAGAATCTGGTTAATTGGTAAACCCTCTTCGATATTAAAATTTGAAGAGGCCAGAAACTTCCTCCAAGTTCTAGAGTAGATCTTAGTTGTTATGAGTTTTCTACTCTTCATAAGGGTATCAATGAGATTTGGAGAAAATCCTCTGTTTTTTAACAGTGACCTCTCAAAGACCATGCCGTCAAATGGAGACCCTTCACTTGTGGATGGTTGATCGGACCTTGATGAAGTAGGTCCGGGATGTCCGGCAGTACCCAGGGGTCTTCCACCGACATGGTCCTGAGCCAGGAGAACCAAGCTCTTCGGGGCCAGAACAGAGCGATCAGTATGATTCTCGCTTGATCCTCCCTTATCTTTCTGACCACCAGAGGCAACAGGTTTAGCGGGGGGAACGCATAAGCCAACCGGAAATCCCATCTGATCAGGAAGGCATCCACTGCCAGCGGATATTCCCTGGGATTCAAGGAACAGAATTTTTTCGTTTTTCTGTTGTCCTTGCTGGCAAATAAGTCCACCTCTGGATGACCCCACCTGCGGATAATCTGGTTGAAGATTTTTGAGTTCAGAGACCATTCTCCTTGTCTTAAGGTGTTTCGACTTAGAAAGTCCGCCCTTATATTTTCCTTCCCTTTTATATGCACTGCTGTTAAAGATAGAAAATGGTTTTCCGCTATCCGGAGCAGGCGGTCCGCTATTTCCATCAGGAACTCGGAGCGTGTTCCACCTTGGTGATTCACGTAGGCCACTGCCACCTGGTTGTCGGAGAGGATTTTGACATGGTGACCCTGAGTCACCCAGGGAACTCCTGCTGACAGATTGTCTTCCTCTAGCCACCATCTAAGAGATGTAAGAACCCCTGGACTCAATGTCATCTGACCCTGCAAGGAACCCTGTAAGACCCTATCATAATGTAGTACGTCAAACTGTAAAGGCCTGGAGTGGAACTGGGCCCAACGGACGGCGGGGATACAGGAAGTTAGGGAACCTAACAAAGACATAGCCTGTCTAAGGGTCATGGATGGTTTATTAATTGCTTTTAACACCTGTTGTTGGATATGAAGTAATTTATCAGGCGGAAGACAGCATTGTTGGGACTCGGAATTTAACAGCAGCCCTAGGAACCTCTGGGTCTTTAGGGGTTGCAATCGGGATTTATCATAATTTATGATCCAGCCCAGATTTTCCAGTTTAAATATAGCTGTTTTAACCTGAGCCAGGCAATGGTCTACTGAGTTCCCCACTATTAGGAAATCATCCAGATAAGGAACAATGAGAATATCGGATTCACGTAAGTGCGCCATAACCTCCGCAACTACTTTAGTAAATACCCGGGGAGACGTTGAGAGGCCGAAGGGAAGGGCTCTAAATTGAAAATGGCGAACAATACCTCCCATAGACACCGCCACACGTAGAAACTTCTGGAAGTTTTCGTGGATAGGAACATGATAGTATGCATCCTTTAAGTCCACAACTACCATGAAGCAGTGTTTAAACAACATCTTTATTGCAGAACTGATTGACTCCATTTTAAACGTGGTATTAACCAGGTATTCATTAAGGGATTTAAGATTGATAATAGTCCTGAACGACTTGTCTGGTTTTTGAATCAAAAAAAGAGGAGAGTAGAATCCTCTTCCTCTCTCTGACTCCGGAACCTCAATCAGTACATGTTTACGGCATAAAGTCATGACCTCTGACTCTAAGGCCGTCTGCTCAATAGTGGAGGAACGCAAGGGGGTTAGCATAAACTTATCACGAGGCCAATGAACAAATTCCGATTTTAGGCCTTCCGATACAATACCTCGGACCCAGACACTATTCGTGATGTTAGTCCATGCGGAAGAGAAGGTTGACAATCTCCCTCCCACAGGGATTGCTAGTCATTGGTCTGGTTTCTTACGTTCTTTTGAGGAACGGCGAAACATGTAACCCGTACCTCTCCTGCGTCTATCCTCCCATCTAAAATTTTCTCTAGAGGGTGAGGATGCGCGCTTCCTTCCACGACCAAATCTCCTTCTGTTAAATGGACGCCGGTAAGAAGCTGATGACAAATTAGGAAATTTCTTCTTATCATCTCCAGCCTTTTCGAGCAGCTCATCCAAGGTTGGCCCAAAGAGATATTCCCCTTTACATGGGATAGCGCATAATTTGGATCTTGACTGGATATCCCCCGACCAACACTTCAACCATAAGGCTCTACGAGCCGCGTTGGAGAGTCCTGCTGCTCTGGCCGCCATTCTGACCGAGTCCACCGACGCGTCCGACAAGAAAGCCGCAGCATCCTGAATCACTGGAAGCACACCTAGAATAGAATTCCTGGAGGCGCCTTCTTTAAGCTGGGATTCCAACTGTTCCAACCAGACCATTAGGGATCTGGCTGTACAAGTCGCAGCCACTGCTGGCCTCAAGGATCCGGCTGCCATCTCCCACATACCCTTAAGGAAGATCTCCGCCTTCCTGTCAAGAGGGTCTTTAAGGGACCCCATGTCCTCGAAAGGTAAAGCTGCTTTCTTAGATGCCTTCGCCACCGCCGCATCTAATTTAGGGGCCTTGTCCCAGGTATCCACATCCGTATCTTCAAAGGGATACCTGCGCTTTAAAGCCGGTGGCAAAGAACCTTTCTTCTCCGGTTTTTTCCATTCCCGGAGAATCAGGTCTTGAATCTTATCAATCACCGGGAAGGATCTGCGTTTCTTGTGTTCCAAGCCGCTGAACATTAGCTCCTGACGGGAAAGCTGAGTCTTAGGCTCTTCTAGGCCCATCGTACCTCTGACCGACTTGACTAACTTATCCACCCGGTCCAGAGGCAGACAGAATCGGCCAGATTCCTCTTCTGATGACGAGGAAGAGAGATTTGAGCGATAAGAACCTTCCTCTTTATCTTCCTCTGACGAATCAGAGATCACCGAGGCTCTCTGTTTTGAACTTCCCGCCTGGGACATAGACCGCAGGGATTCCCTTACTTCTGTACGGATCATCTCACGCAGATTAGCCGTAGAAGCAGATTCTTCCGCTACCTAGGGGAGGACAATAAGGGTGATACCATCTATCTAGCCTGATGTCACTCAATCCCTCCACTCCTGTAAACCTCACCGTCTGTTGTATACAGGAGGCACACAATTTTTTAGGGTAGGAATCTGGTAAGGGAACTTCACATAGGGCACACTCCTTATGTTTCGACTTTGCACTTCTCTTCCCCTAGAATGACAAAGTATAAGGGGCCCGCGTCACTGAGTGAACATTCACGTAGATCACTTACCAGTGTACGCCAAAGAGAAAGGTACCGGAACACGAGGGGGCTCCTTGCCAGTCGAAGCTCTAGATCCTTGCCTGGACGAGCTTTTACGGCTGGACTGGTCACTTCTGATATGCTCCTTTCCCACGGCTTCCTGCCGTACTTTATCCAGAAGTTGAGGCTGCTGCTCACCATCATCTGCCATGATGAAGCTGTGGCCAAAAGCAGGGTTCTATCGCCAACACCTGCTTATATCCCCCTGTATTCCGGTCACCAGGCCACCTGGCGTGTTCCCCATTGGTTCCTGATGATCAGGCTGCAGCTGGGAGGATAGCGGTGGTAGTACAGAAGAACCGGCGACCGGACCATGGGCGCCGCCATTTTGGAAAGACCGCGCATGCGCAGTCAACCCGCAAACCGGAAGCGCCTGCCGGCTCCACCCCCGGCGCCCCAGCGTTCCGGAAACGCTCAGTGAGCGATGCAGGACGCCGGGAATGCCCAGCAGTGCTCCGGACGGCGCTCCACTTCCGACGCCGCAACCACACCACCGCACCTCACTGCCGCCGTCTGCTCAGGGGGGGGGGGGAATGAAACTTACCAACGCCGGCTTCCGGAGACAAGGAATCCTCCGGACCCTGCTCCCTGCTGCCAACGCCACTGCCGTGCAGTCCAGCCTGGACCACCGTGGCGTCTCCAGGACTTTCCGCACCGGTCGAGGTAGGAGACCCCCCCGCTACCAGATTCGACCGGCCGGCCTGGGCTCCTTACGAGATGAAATCTGTAGGATCCTGTCCCTCCAGGAACAGGAAACCAACTGATGATGCATGGGGAGAGGTGCCGCCCTTTTGTATCTGTAGGTTTCCTGTTCCTGAAGGGCGGATCCCCTCTCTCGTAGTGCTGTCATGGGAGTCCGAATAAATGCAGACTTTGATGGAATGGTCTGCGGGCGTCACGTTGCGTTTGCAGAGCCCCTGGTGTGCCTAAACATTAGAAACCCCCCACAAGTGACCCCATTTTGGAAACTAGACCCCCCAAGGAACTTATCTAGATATGTGGTGTGCACTTTCAACCCCCAAGTGCTTCACAGAAGTTTATAACGCAGAGCCGTAAAAATAAAAAATAATTTTTCTTTCCTCAAAAATTATGTTTTAGCAAGCAATTTTTTATTTTCGCAAGGGTAACAGGAGAAATTGGACCCCAATAGTTGCTGCCCAGTTTGTCCTGAGTATGCTGGTACCACATATGTGGGGGTAAACCACTGTTTGGGCACACGTCGGGGCTCGGAAGGGAGGGAGCACCATTTGACTTTTTGAACGCAAGATTGGCTGGAATCAATGGTGGCGCCATGTTGCGTTTGGAGACCCCTGATGTGCCTAAACAGTGGAAACCCCTCAATTCTAGCTTCAACACTAACCCCAACACACCCCTAACCCTTATCCCAACTGTAGCCATAACCCTAATCACAACCCTAATCCCAACACACCCCTAACCACAACACACCCGTAACCCTAATCCCAACCCTAACCCTAATCCAAACCCTAACCACAACTTTAACCCCAACATACCCCTAACCCTATCCATATCCCTAACCACAAGCCTAATCTTAACCCTATTTCCAACCCTAGCCCTAATTCCAACCCTAAATCTAATTCCAACCCTAACCCTAAGGCTATGTGCCCACGTTGCGGATTTGTGTGAGATTTTTCCGCACGATTTTTTAAAAATCCGCAGGTAATAGGCACTGCGTTTTACCTGCGGATTTCCAGTGTTTTTTTGCGGATTTCACCTGCAAATTCGTATTGAGGAACAGGTGTAGAACGCTGCGGAATCCGCACAAAATTGACATGCTGCGGAAAATACAACGCAGCGTTTCCGCACGGTATTTTCCGCACCATGGGCACAGCGGATTTGGTTTTCCATAGGTTTACATGGTACTGTAAACCTGATGGAAAACTGCTACAAACTCGCAGCGGCCAATCCGCTGCGGATCCCCGGCCAATCCGCTGCGGATCCGCAGCCAAATCCGCACCGTGTGCAAATACCCTAAAAATAACCCTAATCCTAGTTCTAACCCTAATTCTAACCCTAGTGGAAAAAGAAAAAAAACAATATTTTCCTTATTTTATTATTGGCCCTACCTATGGGGGTGATAAAGATTTACTATTTTTTTTATTTTGATCACTGTGATAGGTTATATCACAGTGATCAAAATATACCTGGAACGAATCTGCCAGCCGGCAGATTCGGCGGGCGCACTGCGCATGCGCCCGCCATTTTGGAAGATGGCAGGGCCCAGGGAGAAGACGGACGGACACCGGGAGGCCCGGTAAGTATGAGAGGGGGGGGGGCGAGATCTGAGCATGGGGGGTGGATCGGAGGACGGGGGTGGCATCGGAGTACGGGGGGAGCGGGCAGGAGGACAGGGGAGCAGACAGGACGGTGGAGGGGAGCGGAGCACAGAACGGAGGACCGGGGAGGAGATCGGTGGCGGGGTAACATCAGTGTTTCCAGCCAAGGCCGATAATATTGCAGCATCGGCCATGGCTGGATTGTAATATTTCACCAGTTTTTTAGGTGAAATATTACAAATCGCTGATTGGCAGTTTCACTTTCAACAGCCAATCAGAGCGATCGTAGCCACGGTAGGGGGGGGGGGGGGGGGGGGTGGTGAAGCCATCCCCCCTGGGCTAAAGTACCACTCCCCCTGTCCCTGAAGATCGGGTGACATTGGAGTTAACCCTTTCACCCGATCTGCAGGGACGCAATCTTTCCATGACGCCACATAGGCGTCATGGGTCGGATTGGCACCGACTTTCATGACGCCTACGTGGCGTCATGGGTCGGGAAGGGGTTAATATAACATTTTAGGATTTTTCTTTCCTGCATGGATTTATTCATCTACAGTTTTTTTTCTCAGCTCATTTTATACATTATGTGCCCTGTTACATTCTCTTAAGTCGGGAACAGTTGAAACGAGAAATTTACATACATTATATAAAAAGACACATATACATGTTTTTCCTCAATTTCTGACATGAAATCTGAATAAACCTTTCCCTTTTTAGGTCAATTAAAATTACCATAATTATTAATATTTCCCAAATGACAGAATATTGAGAGAGAGAGAGAGAGAGAGAGAGAGAGAGAAAGAAAGAGAGAAAATGTTTTAAGGCATTTTTATTACTTACTGCAAAGTCAAAAGTTTACATGCACTTCATTAGTATTTGGTACCATTGCCCTTAAACTGAATGACTTGGGTCAAACGTTTGGGATATCCTTCCACAAGCTTCTCACAATAGTTGGTCGGAATTTGGGCCCATTCCTCCTGACAAAACTGGTGCAACTGATCCAGGTTTGTAGGTCGCCTTGCTCACCCCTGCCTTTTCAGCTTTGCCCATAAATTTTCAATAGCATTGAGATCAGGGTTTTGTGATGGCCACCCAAAACATTGACTTTATTATCCTTAAGCCACTGTGTTACCATTTTGGCAGTATGCTTCAAGTCATTGTCCATTTCCGCCCAAGCTTTAACTTCCTGGCTGATGTGTTGAGATGTTGCTTCAGTATTGCCACATAATCATCTTATCTCATGACGACATCTATTTTGTGAAGTGCACCAGTCCCTCCTACAGCGAAACAACCCCACAACATGATGCCCCAATGTTACACAGTTGGGAAGGTGTTCTTAGGCTTCCAAGCTTCTCCCTTTTCCCTCCAAACGTAAAAATGGTCATTATGCCCAAAAAGTTCAATTTTAGTTTCATCAGACCACAGGACATGTCTCCCAAAATTACAGTCTTTGTTCCTGTATGCATCTGCAAACATTAATCTGGCTTTTTTATGTTTCTTTTGGAGAAATGACTTCTTCCTGGCAGAGGGGCATTTTACCCTATGTTGGTACAGTACTCTTTTCACTGTGGATATTGACACAATCTTGCCAGTTTCCGTCATTATCTTCACAAGGTCTTTTGCCCTTGGGTTGATATGCACATGTCGGACCAAAGCATGTTCATCTCTGGGACACAGAACCCGTCTCTTTCCTGAGCTGTTTGATGGATGGACATTGTCATTTTGTTTGTACTTGTGTATAATTGTTTGTACAGATGAATGAGGCACCTTCAGCTATCTTGAAATTGCACCAAAGTTTGAGTCAGACTTGTGCAAGTCCACAATCCTCTACCTGATATCTTGGCTGATTTTTTGAGACTTTCTTAAGATGCTACACAAAGAAGCAGTGCGTTTCAGGTGTGCATTAAAATACAACCACAGGTGTGTTTCTAATTAATTCAGATGTTGCCAGCCTATCAGAAGCTTCCAAACACCGACCTCATCATGTGGGCAGTCCAGAATTGTTTAAAGGCATAGTAATCTTAGTGTATGTAAACTTTTGACTTTGCAATAAGTAATGAAAATGCCTTAAAACATTCTCTCTCATTATTCTGGCATTTGGCAAATATTAATAATTATGGTAATCCTAATTGACCTAAAACGGAAAAGGCTTATTCTGATTTCATATCAGATATTGAGAAAAACATGCATATGTGTCCTTTTATATAGTGTATGGAAAGGTCTGGTTTCAACTGTATATCAAACTCAAAATATACAGAGTGTCAAAATTAAAAACTTGGACAAAATCGAGGGCCAACCTTTATATTTATTAAAAAATGTCTACAATTAAGGAAGTTTTTCCTTATCATCAAATAGAACAATGAACCTTTTAATAAATAGATCTTACAATAAAACAAACACAATCATAAATGGGCTATACTGGAATAACCTACCATATTTTTCGAACTATAAGACACTTTTCCCCCCCAAAAAATTGGGAGGAAAATGGGGGATGCATCTTATAGTCCGAACGCAGGCTTACTGGGGATTGCGGCAGTGGTGTAGCAGCGTCCCTTCCTCAGTGAACCGGTTGCGGCAGAAGTGTGGTGATGCTGAAGCTCGGTGTCAGCGGTAAGCAGTGCGGAGTGCATCATTAGTTTCCCTGTGGCTATCTTCCTGAAGCCGTGGGTCGCTGGAGGTGGCGCGTGCGCAGATTGAGATCTCGGCTGGGCCTCTCGCATTCCATTTTCCTGAGGCTGTGGGCTTCAGGAAAATGGCCGCATGTGTCCAGATTGAGATCTCGGCGGCTTCAGGAAAATGGCTGCCAGAGGCCGCATGTGTGCAGATTGAGATCTCGAAAGCCCTTGGCTTCAAGAAAAGGGCTCTGCATACCGTGGACACCGGGCCACATTCCTGCCGCCGGCATCCTGAGGAAGGGACCCTGCTCCATGCAATGCACTCTGCTCTGCCTCATCACCGGTATTGGATCCGCAGCATCGCATCAATGGGATACCCCGGGACTGCATTACCCCACTTATGCCGCCACTGGCTTCTTGAGGAAGGGACCATGCCTCCTGTGACCCTGCTTTACCGCCGCCAACCCTCAGGTAACATACCTTAAATTCGTACAATAAGATGGCCCCCCATCTTATAAAAATCTTTTTTATTTATTTATTTTTTTGCTATTTTCCACCCTAAAATTTGGGATGCGTCTTCTAGTCCGAAAAACATGGTAATATGATATGTAAGAGCAGTAAAAAGCATACGGCCCAAAATATTATGGACATTATTATTAATCCAAATATGTATTAAAAAACCTTGAATTGATAAATAATACAGATAAAGTACGATGCCAACAAAAGTGCCCCCCAAACACAGCATGATACCCCCCAACAGTGATTTCCTCCACATACATTGTATGATGACCCTAACTGTACCCCTCCAGGAAAATAAAGTGACCCCAACATAGTATCATGCCCCAACTGTGTTCCTCACATCGTTCTCCGCAAAGTATAATAGGCCCCACATAGTGCTCCATTCAGAATAATGGGCCCCATATAGTGCTACATAAAGTATAATGGCCCCACATAGTCCTTCATACAGTAAAATGGGTCTCACATTTCCCTCCATACAGTCTAATGGGCCCCACCATAAATAAATACTAACCTCTCCTCATTCCCCGCAGGTCCGTTATCGGTAGTGAGCGCTGTGCAGTTCTTCACTGCTCGGCACAGAGGGAGTGGAAATAGTGAAGTCGTTGCGTCTGCTGCGCTGAGACAAGAGGTAGTAGACTATTTCCCACCTCCATCATTGCTTTCAACCGTATTGGCATCCAAGTGCCGGCGTCGGAAGCCAAGTATAATCATCCGGCAGGCCAGAGTTTAACATGTGTGCACTAGGGCCATATGTCTCTAACTTTAGTAGTTCACCACAGTTGGTACTGTCAATGAACGGTAAAGTGCTGCAACAGCTGTGAGGTACTCAGAGGTCACAGACTTTGTACATTTTTGCAATATTTTCTATCAAACTGTAACTTCATGTTATTATGGGTAAGGATATAGGAAGTTGTAAGACACCTATAGCGCCGCCTAATTTCAGAGAATTAATTGGATATGACATTTGTTTTTTGGCTTTTTTTGTTACCTTGACACAGGCGAGACTCCATCACAAATACACGTATTTACTGATGTTTATCTAATGTGTGTGGTCCGGTTCACGGTTTATACTTTAAGTTTGCTACATTCTTGCAGTCTAAACTCCTTGTCATACCCAATTGTGACGATTCTGAGGTTGAAGAATGTGAATAGGCTTGTTATAACACGAATAAATCAAATCATTATTTTCATTACTTTCTCTCCTATCACATATGCCTTCCACAATTAGCCCCTATTATTTAATTTATTATGTATTAAATCATGCTGGAGCTTGCACGTGAGCACAGGAAGCCTGTATAATAGTACAATTCTTATAGTCATCATTTAAGTCACGTTTTCCTTTACACACACAATTCTTTATATTATGAGAACACATACTAGACACATTTTAATGGCTAGAGAACTTCATCATCACATGCAGAATCCATGTTTGGAGTATTGTATGATGTTTTCCATTCTGAAAAGTGTCACGTCATACACACCTTGTGACCCAGCTGGGCTGCCTCTCCTCGTGCGGCTGTAGTGATAGGATCTATCAGGTGGCCGATCTCCTGTACCACAGATGTTAGCTGTTCCTGAAGAGCCTTAAACGAGAAAAGCAAGACACAGCAATTTATGTCACCGGAATGAGAACTTTCTGGAATTTAGGAACTCATTTTAAGTTACCCTTGCACCATTTGTTATTAAAAGGTATCCATACACGTAATAAAGAAACTTTCAGTACGGTCAAGCTTCCTAAACCATCTATGTGGACATGCAGGTTATAGAAAGTTGAATAAAATGATACCTTGATATGGGCAATCCGATGTCTTATTGCAGAGAAATCCATCTTTTTCTTAGTTAGTAAGTGAGCTGGGAAGATCTAAGGGCGGGACAAAGATCTCTCTGAGAACCAGAGCTTATTTTAAATTAAAGCAGGTGTTACCAGTGTGAGACACGTAGCTCAGGAGAGCAGACTGTCAGTTATTTCATGTCTCACACTGGTAATGCCCCTTTCATTTAAAATAAGCTTAAAAAGCAGATTCTGTGGGAGATCAGTGCCCGGCCCGTAGATCTTAACAACTCATTTACATATTTAAGTAAATCATAGATTTTTTTCGGGAATAAGACATCAGATTGCAGATATCATGGTATTTTATTCCACTTCCTTTGACCTGCATGCACAACGCAACTGAGAAGGGTTGATCCTACTGAGATTTTCCTATATAATTGCCAGCCTAAAAGCTGATTTGGCGGACATGATGAACAAACTTTTTGGATTAGGTGTTATCTGATCATGCTTGTGTGCTAATTGAGTATCTGACGTGCTCGAAAGATATGTTCGAGCCGCTGCGGCTGTTTGACAGCAGCAGCAACACGTGTAGGGATTGCCTGTTTGTTAGGCAATTCTTGCATGTAATATACTGAAAGAGAGTGGACAGCACCTCCAAAAATCATACGCTGATCTAATGTCGCTAGGCAAAAATATATATTACTGTACATGAGGTTCTTAGTTTAACAATCTGATCAGACTGTATGAAGCCCACTGCCACATCATGTCAAACCTGTTAGTGGGTCCTATCACCATGGCATAGATCAAAGTATGATTTTTGGAGGTGCAGTCCATACTCTTTTGCAGCACAATCCTTGCATGTGTTGCAGCTAGCGAACATCGGCCACACATGCAGATGCGGGGACTGTTAACATATTAGCTGAGCACACTGAAGCCACTCTGTTTAGCACCCGAGCATGCTCGGATAACACCTTATCTGAGCACACTCGCTCATCACTAATCCTGACATTCAATGGTTTCACATTTGGTTTTAGACCGCATAGAATTAGATTTTCGGCAGACTATGAAGATGTGCTTAATCAGGATTCTATACCCCTGATGATGCCTGTCAAGGTGAAACATGTTGTACAGGCTAGAATTTCTCTGCATCTTTCCTGTATGTCACTGAAGTCGCTACATAAGCCAAGTGTCCATACATGTTCTTAATTTATACTATATATATTCGTCCACAGTAATTTAGTTACAGGGAACCTGTCAGCAGGATTGAGCACAGTAACCAACACACAGTGTCAGGTCGGCGCCGTTATACTGATTAAAAATGATACCTTGGTTGTTGAAACCATCTTGTAGTTGTTTAATCTGTGTTTGTAGTTTTGAGTTAATGAGATTCTCGCATTTTTCGGATTTTTCACACTTCCACCCCCCCCAAAATGGGTGTGTGTTTTAAAATGCAGATATACCTTACTGGCTGAGGTGGAGCAGAGTCCCGGGGTCGCTGCTGGAGGAGGCAAGAGTGGAGCGTTGCTGCAGGTCGCAGGCTGGGATGTGGGGATGTTCGGATATGAGGCGAACCGAACACACCCAGCCTGCAGTAGCCCTCCACTCTTGCCTCCTCTAGCAGTGACCCAGGGACCCCACTTCACCGCAGCCCCCCCTGTAAGCAATAAGACACATGGATTATAAGTAGCACCACCATTTTATTAAAAAGTTTTTTTTTCCTATTTTTCTCCTCATAATTTGCTGTGTGTCTTATGATCCACAAAATATGGTATATAAATTTCTTAAGAAGAAAAAAAATTCTTAAAATGGCACCGGCCTTGCCTGCGCGGTAGCACCTTTCAGTGACCAGATAAATGAAAATGTCTCCAAGATGGCGCCGACGGCTCCTGCGCAGTAGCGTCTATCTGATCTCCAATAGATGCACCATATGAAGACCCCCACAGGCCGCTCCGGGGCACGAAAATCTCAAACTACAAATAAAGATTAAACAACAACCACAAGACAGATTTCATCAACCAAGGTATCATTGTAATCAGTATAACGGTGCCGACCTGACAGTGTCTGTAGGTTACTCAGCCCTTCCTGCTGACAGGTTCCCTTTAATAGTGTTTATATTTGCAGTGAAAGGGACCCCTGTCAGCACATCTTGCATAGAAGCCATATTCTATTAAGGCTGGAAGTGGTGGTGATTCTGATAATGCTCTTATATTTTAGAGCTTCGAAGACCAAAGCTTCACTTATGCTGGCATGATGCATTCACTAATCACTATTACCTCTAGTGAGATGTCATCCCGCATGGCTAGATTCTGGCTGACACTTGCAAGAGATGCTTGCTCAATGTCTCGAATACATCGGTTGATGCTGTCGATGGACTGGTCACACTCTCTCTGCCCAGGAGCTTTGTCTCTACAATAACACATGTATTTTTCAGTAGATTGAATAACAAAAAACAATTCAGAATACTTGTGATGCACATTTCCTCTCTCTCACTCAATGGAAAGCATTAAACCACAAGACGTTTACTGAAACTGAGGGTAAAAATGATATAATCGTCAAAGCGAGGGTTCCCCAACACTTATCTTGTGGTTTTGTAATGTGTTCTGAAAGGGATTATTCCACATATGGCAGGTATGCTCTGTAGACTGCAGTTATGTCCACACAGGATGTATTCCTGCAGCATTTCTGTAGCGGAAATTTTGCAGAGGACAGACACAGCTTGCTGGTCTTGTGGGCAATTATTTATAATGTCTTCCACCCCTTTCCTTAGCTGAACAGCAGGTTAAATCTTCTTTACATGATTGCATGATCCTGGCCATCAGTCTACTACATGCAATGAGATGGGTGCAGTGATTGTACTAACAATTGGTGGCAGTTTATAAGAAAGATGTTAAGGATTTCAAAAATTGGCATTTACATGGCACAGAAAAAATACAGTTACCCAGCAATGTATGTTTGTTTGCTTTCCTATCTACAATGGTTAACACAAAAAAGAGTGCATAAATTGTTCTGCAAGGATAAAAAGTCTAAAAAGTTGAAGGTGTTGATCTTTAAAAATAGCATCTATCCGCAATGGGGGTACCAACAAGGGTACCCATCCGCAATGGGGGAACCAAAAAGGGTACCTATCCTCAATGGCGGTACCAAAAAGGGTACCTATCCTCAATGGGGGTACCAACAAGGATACCCATCTTCAATGGTGATACCAACAAGGGTACCCATCCACAAAGGGGGTACCAACAAGGGTACCCATTCGCAATGGGGGTACCAACAACGATACCCATTTTCAATGGTGGTACAAACAAGGGTACCCATCCGCAATGTAGGTACCAACAAGGGTACCCATCCGCAATGGAGGTACCAACAAGGGTACCCATCCGCAATGGAGGTACCAACAAGGGTACCCATCCGCAATGGAGGTACCAACAAGGGTACCCATCTGCAATGGAGGTACCAACAAGGGTACCCATCCGCAATGGAGGTATCAACAAGGGTACCTATCCGCAATTGGAGTAACAAGGGTACCTATCCACAATGGTGATACCAAAAAGAGTACCTATCCTCAATGGCGGTACCAACAAGGGTACCTATCCGCAATGGGGGTACCAACAAGGATACCTATCCGCAATGGGGGTACCAACAAGGATATCTATCCGAAATGGCGATACCAACAAGGGTACCTATCCGCAATGGCGGTACCAACAAGGGTACCTATCCACAATGGCGGTACCAACAAGGGTACCTATCCGCAATGGCGGTACCAATAAATGTACCTATCCGCAATGGCGGTACCAATAAGTGTACCGCAATCCGGGTGCCAACAGGTACCTATCCGCAATCAGGGTACCAATAAGGGTACCCATCAACAATCAGGGTATTCAGAGTACCTATTCTCAATCGATGTACTAATAGGAGAACCCAGCCCCAATCTTGGGACCAATACAGACCTTGCCGCAACTGTCAGACACGAATTTCAAGGTTGTGGATCCCATAACCCTGCGCAGCAATCTTTCACACTGACCTCCCTCTTTACATAAATCCAAAAAGTGATAGAAGACAGAAGGTATGCAGTTCTATGCCAGCGGAGGGGCCCCTTCATTCTTAGGAATGGTGAGGTGATTAGTAGTAAAGCTCACTCTGATCATACAGTAATGGCATATTCAAGCACTTATAAAATGAGAACACCCCATTATGACCCCCCCGACCACAATTACTTGGTAAGTGCTATTCATACCTGATCGATGTAATTAAACTTTTTATAGAGTCCGAGACAATTCTAGAATGACCAGCGAGACTGGACCATGTTGGTGGATCTTTCGGATTGATTGCTAAAGAGCGGGCCGTCTTGATAAGTGATGATGAACTTTCTAGCATGGTGACAGCAGACACCAAAATAGGCTCCTGGGCTCGAGCCCCCTGTGTGAGATAAAATATTACTTTACTATTTATACAAGAAAAAATAACCACACAATAAAACATGGAATCCGCTAATTGGAGAAAGCTTTCTTGCATTGGAATGTAAGTCAGCTCTCACCATAGTAACAGATGTAATTGTAACTTCATGAATCCTAATAAAATACCAGAAAGGAATGAAGGGGATCTGCCAGGTTTCTCCATATAAAGGTAATTCATTATATAATGAAAAGTCAGATTAGGGTTGCCTTCAGGCAGTCATAGTCATGGTGATGAACTGGAACATAGTAGTATTATAAAGCTGCATGACTTCTCACTATATAATGAGTGACCATAGATCATATTCATCAAGAAAACTGTTGTAAATTTAGATAGTCTGTATAAATTGACCATTGTCTTGGAGATCTGGTATTTTTTATAATTTTGTTAACAAGATGAATAATAAAAAGTAATAAACTCATATCCCTATACACGTTTTCTGCACCCCCTGATACAATAATGGAGGTCTTTATTAAACTTTGGATCAAAGTGTAGCCCTTTGTAAAAAAAAACAAAACAAAAAAAAAAACAAAACATTGATATAGTTAAAAATATTCCGCGAGTAGAACCTTACCTGTACAAAACCCATGTAGAAAGAAAGAAAGAAAGAAACATAGGATGTGCACAGTTTATAAACTGTATGCCACTCACGGCTGTGTCAACCATACACAAGATAATTAGAACTAAGGGTGCTTCCACAATGCTTTCAGGCACCCATTTGGTGGCACCGTGAATGGTAAAACGGGATTCGGACATATGCGCCAATGGGGCCAAAGACTATAATGGTGTCGGCAGAGTGAAAGTGCATCATGTTCAGGCAGTCTACTATGTTTTAGTATCCACTCCAGTAGGAATATTTGCTCAAAAGTGATGCATAACAGTGCACATGGTCGCTCTGGCGGCACCATTATATTCTATGGCCCAGTCGGCATACATCCGCATGCCATTTTGCGGGGGTTCAGATGTATGCGTGGACGAGGCCTTAGACTATAATGGTGCCGCCAGAGCTAACATACACTTTGTTGTGCATCATTTTCGAGTGTGTACACCTACTGAAAGCAGAGACTCAGTAGTAGACTGCGTCAGTGTCTGTCTCCAGTAGGCATATACGCTCGAAAATGAAGCACAGTAGAGCGCACATTTGCTCTGCCGGCACCCATTATTAGTCTTTAACACTGTCGGCGCATGCACCTGAGTACCGTTTAGTGGGAGGTTCAGACATCAGCTCTGACAGGACCACTGAACTGGTGCCTGAACGCAGTGTGAAAGCGCCCTAAGGAAACCAAAACATCTCCACAATGCAGGAAAAAGAAGGGGAAAAGAAAACCCAAAAAGAAACAAACACTACCTTCCCCACTAAATGTTCATGTAATTCCTTTGGTCACTGGTTGCAGCATGGGGGAAAAGATGATCATGGGAAGCTGTAATCTTTCTTCTTGATGCCACTTGCATCTGCGGAGACTGACCGCGGCACCAAAGTAGTTCTCTCTCTGATCCAAGCTGTTAGAGGCAGGTGCTGGCTGTTCTACAGCCGACATCTGCCTGGCATAGAGTGGGCTCATCTCCTGAGCCTGCACCACACACTCACACCCAACATAGGATGTAATAGCAATAATGATAGTATATTACAGATTAACCCTGAGATAGTTCATCAATATTAGATTACTGGTGGTCCGACTATGACCACCACTGCTAATCAACTAATATCCGGGCCACTGTGCACAGGTGAGCAACGCAGCTTCTGTATTGGGTTTTACACGGATAAAACCGCACACGCAGTACTTTTCATAACCACTCGGCTCAATCCTGCAGATCTGTCCATTCACTGCGAATAATGACAAAGGGAATGAACTAAATGTAGAGCAGTACAGGAAGCTATGACAGCTAAGAATTATAACTGATGGCTACGGAAATAAGACACACAAGAAAAATGAGTTTTTAAGATGAGTAAATTACCTTAAAAGCAAAAGGTTACAGCTAGCCAAGCTGTAAAGGAGTATAAAATGGAAAGAAGTGAATGTTATTCATGACACGGAGCTGGAAAGCTACATGATTCATTACCTCGGAACTGATCTGGGCTGCAATACTGGCAAATTCAGGATTTGATGCAAACGCAGTCAGGTTCTCCACAGCGGATATGAGTGGTGCGGTGGCTTTGCTGCATTTATCACGATTGTCATCTGAGAAGTCTCCATCCAAAGTCTAAGTGGAGAGAAAAAAAGTCCATACATGAATATCCCTTACTTACAAGGTAACATATCGCTCAGCATGTTCATTTAAAAAAGGCACAAATGCATGTGAAATACTTGAATATGGTTAAAAAATCTCTGTACTAAGAGCTAAAATTCATGAGCGCAGCTTTTTCAGCATTCTTCTCCATGCCGAGAAAGAGTCTGTATGTAGCAGGTATGCCAGATCATAAGATCTATTCTGAAGCCACGTCTATAGGTGCAGATGCTATATTCTGACAGCATCTACTGACATACGTCAATAGTATATCCCACACAGTTTGGGAAGAAAAAAAAAAATTGACAGTATCCAGTATATGCAACAATAAGACATCTAAAAGTAGCTTTATGGTCATACTAGCTGAAGAGCCCGGCGTTGCCTGGGCATAGTAAATATCTGTGGTTAGTTATAGCACCTCACTTCTCTTATTTTTCCATCACGCCTCTCATTTTCCCAATCACATCTTTCATTTTCTCCCTCACTCCTTTCATTCTCCCCTAACACTTGTCATTTCAACCTCACATCTGTCATTTTCTGATCACTCCACTATTTTTCCTCACTCCTCTCATTTTGCACTCACACCTTTCATTTTCACCTCACACCTCTCATTTTCACCTCATCACTTCAGTATATACAGTGGGGCAAAAAAGTATTTAGTCAGTCAGCAATAGTGCAAGTTCCACCACTTAAAAAGATGAGAGGCGTCTGTAATTTACATCATAGGTAATGAGTGGAGGAAAGATGAGACTCTTAAAGAAGAAGTTACAGGTCTGTGAGAGCCAGAAATCTTGATTGTTTGTTTCTGACCAAATACTTATTTTCCACCATAATATGCAAATAAAATGTTAAAAAAAACAGACAATGTGATTTTCTGGATTTTTTTTTCTCAGTTTGTGTCCCATAGTTGAGGTCTACCTATGATGTAAATTACAGACGCCTCTCATCTTTTTAAGTGGTGGAACTTGCACTATTGCTGACTGACTAAATACTTTTTTGCCCCACTGTACATGTTTGTCATCTCCCTTATATATAGTATACATCTGTATGTCATCTCCTGTATATAGTATATACCTGCTGTGTGTCATCTCCCCTATATATAGTATATACCTGAATGTCATCTCCCCTGTATATAGTATATACCTGCATGTCATCTTCTATATATAGCATATACCTGAATGTCATCTCCTCCTGTATATAGTATATACCTGTAGGTCATCTGCTCCTGTATATAGTATATACCTGTGTGTCATCTCCCCTGTATATAGCATATATCTGTGTGTCATCTCCTCCTGTATATAGTATATACCTGCATGTCATCTCCTCCTGTATATAGTATGTACCTGTATGTCATCTCCTCCTCTATATAGTATATACCTGTGTGTCATCTCTCCTGTATATAGTATATATCTGTGTGTCATCTCCCCTGTATATAGTATATACCTGTGTGATCTACTGTATTAGACCTCGTTAACACGTTATTTGCTCAGTATTTTTACCTCAGTATTTGTAAGATAAATTGGCAGCCTGATAAATCCCCAGCCAACAGGAAGCCCTCCCCCTGGCAGTATATATTAGCTCACACATACACATAATAGACAGGTCATGTGACTGACAGCTGCTGTATTTCCTATATGATACATTTGTTGCTCTTGTAGTTTGTCTGCTTATCAGATTTTTATTTTTGAAGGCTAATACCAGACTTGTGTGTGTTTTAGGGCGAGTTTCGTTTGTCAAGTTGTGTGTGTTGAGTTGTGTGTGGCGACATGCATGTAGCGACTTTTGTGAGATAGGGTTTTGTGTGGCAACATGCGTGTAGCAACTTTTTGTGTGTCGAGTTGCATGTGACAGGTTAGTGTAGCAAGTTGTGTGCAGCAAGTTTTGCGCATGGCGAGTTTTGCGCGTGGTGAGTTTTATGTATGGTGCGTTTTGAGTATGTGCAAGTTTTGTGTGAGGCAACTTTTGCATGTGTTGCAAATTTTGTGCATGTGGCAATTTTTCCGCGTGTGCAAGTTTTGCGTGTGGCGAGTTTTCCATGAGGTGAGTTTTGCAATTGTGGCGAGTTTTGCGTGAGCCTAGTTTTTGCATGTGGCGAGTTTTGCGCGTGGTGAGTTTTGAGCGGCGACTTTTGTGTTTCGAATTTTATGTGGCGAGGTTGGTGTATGTGTGGTGAAATGTGTGCTGAGGGTGGTATATGTGTTCAAGCACGTGGTAGTGTGTGGCGCATTTTGTGTGTGTGTTCATATCCCCATGTGTGGTGAGTATCTCATGTCGGGGCCCCACCTTAGCAACTGATCGGTATATACTCTTTGGCGCCATCGCTCTCATTATTTAAGTCCCCCTTGTTCACATCTGGCAGCTGTCAATTTGCCTCCAACACTTTTCCCCATTATGTAGATAGGGTAAAAATAGTTTGGTGAATTGGAAAGCGCGGAGTTAAAATTTCACCTCACAACGTAGCCTATGACGCTCTCAGGGTCCAGACGTGTGACTGTGCAAAATTTTGTGGCTGTAGCTGCGACGCCTCCAACACTTTTCATTTCACTTTTTCCCCATTATGTAGATAGGGGCAAAATTGTTTGGTGAATTGGAAAGCGCGGGGTTAAAATTTCACCTCACAACGTAGCCTATGACGCTCTCAGGGTCCAGACGTGTGACTGTGCAAAATTTTGTGGCTGTAGTTGCGACGGTGCATATGCCAATCCCGGACATACACACACACACACACACATACAGCTTTATATAGTAGATGAATAATTGAAGAAAAACAATGAAATGTGAAAGGAGTTAAAGGAGGAACTGTAATCAAGTAAAAAATGACCCATTATTGCTCTTTTATTCCCGCTGCTCCACTGAGTGATCCATGTTTTATTCTTTTTAATTTGACATATGGTTCCAGAAATATGAGCCTTTTTACTTAGCACTACTTTTTAGTGGCTTCACCACGGAGGCGGTGCTCCCAGAAGTCTCAGGGAGTGTGGCTCCCAGGATTCTCTGTGGGCGCAGCACCCAGGATTCTCAGTGGGCGCGGCACCCAGGATTCTCAGTGGGCGCGGCACCCAGGATTCTCAGGGGGCGCGGCACCCAGGATTCTCAGGGGGCGCGGCACCCAGGATTCTCAGGGGGCGCGGCACCCAGGATTCTCAGGGGGCGCGGCACCCAGGATTCTCAGGGGGCGCGGCACCCAGGATTCTCAGGGGGCACGGCACCCAGGATTCTCAGGGGGCACGGCACCCAGTGGAGGGATTGCTGTCTCCTTACCCGGATTCTGAGTCCCCCTTCCGGAATAGCACTGTCTTCAGTGCTGAATACCGCCGATGCGTGCAGCAGCCACTTCCTGATGAGCTTGTGTCCGGAAATGTCAGGAGCAAGAAGATGGCCGCCGAGAATAGAATTCTCGTCCTGAATGAGAGGCGCCTGAATAGGGAGGCGGAGCCTGAAGCGCGGCCTAGCAGGGGGCAGAGATCCGGGTTGTGGCCTACACAAACCCGAAGCCGGGGTATACATTTTTTAAGCCAGCTGGCGCCGAACGAGGGAAGATGAGGAAAAAAGCAGCTGGTTGCGCAGAGCCCTCCACCGCTCAAGCCCCGGCACTTACCCCAGTATGCAGCTTTGTTCAGCAGGTCAGAAAGTAGAAAGAGATCCTGTGCTGTTGCTGCTGTTTGGACGGTGCAGGGATAAGAAAAGTCCTCAATCCATCGTCCCATTGGAGGTGGAGAGAAACCGTCCGCCTCCTTGTACCATCCGCTTTTAATAGTGGTGATGCAGTGGGGGCTGCTCGAACGCCACGCTGGCAAGTGCCTCTGAACAGCCGAGGGTAAGACCTGGTGGGCAGGGCTGAATGTCCGGCAACAGGCCTGGCTGCAGAAGAGGATACATGGAGGTGACACTCCAGTGCTCGTCTGATGAAGGGGGAGGAGATCGGTGCCCTTGAAGGAGCCTGTCGCCCCTAGAATCATCTCAGGCAGTGGCTTCCCACGTCGCAGGAGAGGATACGGAGAGGTAACACTCCCGTGCTCGCCTGTTGTTGGTTCGGGGAGATCGGAACACGAAAGAATCCGTCGCCCCATTCATCCATTGTAATTTTGGGGTCTGAATAGCAGACCCGTCCGTGTGCCTCCTACGGACACTAAGCAAGAACTGGTTAGCTGAGAGCCAGCAGGAGGGTGTATACTGCAGGGGAGGCGCTAACTTTCTTTGTATCACTTAGTGTCAGCCTCCTAGTGGCAGCAGCATACACCCACGGTCTGTGTCCCCCAATGAGGCAAAGGAGAAAATAAAGACTATAGCGCGGTTTAAAAAAATAGTTAAATAAATAAAAAAACTGGACTTTTTTAATGCAAGAAATAATTAACCTGGTGCAAAAGAAGGGAATCTCAAATAGTGATGAAATTATAGAGAAGTATGTCCAAGTATACACAATGTTCTTTTCTGCCATATGCAGACATTTTCTTAAACATAATACACTTGTGTCAAATACAATGAAATACAAGGGAAAAAAAAGACAAATTATGCACTAAAGCAGAACAAAGGCGAGTGACAAGGACATTCACATGAAAAAGCCTCAAGGACATAAAAAAATAATAAGCAAGAGATCAAAGCTAGAATACGGTGAGCAAAAGTTAAGGGTGCGCTAATTTCTGGCCAGATAATTTATTCTCTCAATCCTAGGTTTAGTGGTAGATCTGAAGTGAGCAGCTTTATGAGTAAACCATATGTGAGGACTGCGAGGCACGGCGTGATTTAGCCGGATTCCCAATCACATTCCCACCATTGTCATTCTATCAAAATTCTTTTCACATAATACAGAATATCAAATTGTAGATGTTGTTCATACAAATGTACGGATTCACATATACATGGGCATTACCTTGATGGTTTTGACTAAGTTGGCAGTACTGTTCGCCACCTCTTTGGCTGACTGGACAAAGTGCCTCTTAGCCACAGGATTGGCTGTTTTGGAGGACGCAATGCGGCAGGCATTGCACAAAGCCGAGGTGTGTTTGGCAACTATGGTGGCAGCTGAGAGAACCTACAGAACAAGCAAACAGGTGGAGACAAGGGCGGCAACATGCAGAACAAAACAGAACATCACAACATTTCTATCATTTATACAAATTTGTAAAATACACCAATACACAGACACAGTAAACAGAAAGGGGTACAGGCTATTTTTGTGAAGTATGGGAACCTGCTGAATATATAACATGGCTGAGTTATAGAATCTGATACCATGCACCAAATACTGGCTCAAGGCATATATGTATTTTTATACTCATTCGATTCAATACATAAAGAAAAGGGAACACACTGGCCTAAGGCCATAGACGAAAAGACAAAATAAATAAAAAATATGTTGTCTTTATTACATTCTGAAAAAGAAAAAAAAATGGGTAAAAAAGTGCATGTCCAGAGAAAAAAATGGTTCCATATTACAGCGGGAGAGGACAAGGTAATTACAGAAATCTAATTTACAATACATAAGCCCCAATTCAACAAAGTGATAGCGCCAAAACTCTGGAGTAATTCCTTTTGAAAAATTTCACTTTTTATTTCGTAATGCAGAGTTGCTGAAAAAAAAAACGCAACTAAGTATTTTCAGTTTCGCCCAGCTTTGTCGAAACGGACGGAGCTTGGTCGGGACAGGGATGTGACGCCACGGCTCGTCTAATTCATGAGGAGTGGCGGTGTACCATATGACACAAATATTACTCCAGTCCTTAACTGGACTAAGATTTGTGGCGAGGCACACACCTTCATAAATTAGGTGCCTCTGACCCAACACACTCCAAACACACTCCATCAAAGTCCTTTTGTTGATTAATCGGGGCAACTGAGTTAAGAAAAACAAGTCAAACTAAGACAGTATGCATGAATATTAGATAAAGTAATGGTGTATACAGAAGTATTAGCAAAAAACATGCATTGAGTATACACCAATCATAAACCAGTGATTCAGGCAAAAGTAGGCATAATTACGGAACAATAAAGATGCAAGAATCGACAAGTAAGAAGACACTGCATACCCACAGTAAATTGTCCTCTCCCACATGAATGGCCACCACCTCAACTTGCCTTTCGGTAACAAGCCTTTCTCTAGGGGTCAATCCATAGTATGTATAATCGATACATGGTGCTTGCTTGGGCATCTTTTAGTTGTTGATATAGGCAACCATTCATTATGAGATTTACGCAAGATTTGTGCAAAGATGTGGCTGTTGGGGTTTTCACAATAGTTTTGGCCAGCTCTACCATCTAATTTATGATCTGTTGTGGTGTACCTTACTCCGATCTCTGAGAGGAGCAAGAGTTCTGGCAAGCTGGTAAGATCAGTCTAATGCATCAAGTGGCCAGAGTCTCTTAATGAAAGACACATTTTGCTACATTGTGCCCCTTCATTGAGGCTGGCATGTACAACACCAATCTTAATGAATCAGGGCCATAGTTTCCTTGTTTAATTCACTTTTTGGTCCATGAATAAAACAAACTTAAGTGCTAACCTATAAAATTTTGCTTTTGCTTACCTGGGAGGGGCTACTGGCCGGATCCACTAGATTCTGGCATGCCATCTGAATAGCTTGATTAGCTCTAGCAAATTGAATTGGATCAACAAGACCTTGCTGTCCAGCCTGGCTATTAGGATCTGAAATACCCACCAAGTAAGCTGCCTGAAGGTAGAGGATTAGAACGTGGAAAATTTATGTTCTAGGATAAATAATTTAAAATTGACTAAAATAAAGCAAATAAATAAATAAATAAAAAATCAGTAAAGACCAAGCCAAAAACATGCCCTTACGGCTTAAAATATAATAAAATGAGGGTACGTTTTTGTAATGTATTACAATTATAGTTGTGGTATTGACTACTATACTCTTCTTTTGCTCTACCGAAGTCTTACCTGTGCTGCAGCCTCCGTGAGACCGCAAAGTGCCTTGGAGGCTACACCCACACAATCGCCAAAGGCTGGTAAATCTCCAGTTTTTGCATTCTGAGAGATTCCAGCCATAGATTCTCCAAGGACCTATTGAAAAATTTTGTAACAAAAAGTAAAAAATGTGTCAATTGTCATTACTTACACCTATCAAAAGGTCTTTTCATATTTAGGAATGTAACCAAGACAAAGGTTTTGCCTCCTAAAATGAAATAAAAAAAGGAGATGGGGTAGGTTTTTACATTAAGTGAAACTATAGATTTTCCAATCGCAGAAAGTCAAGGTTAAATAGCATTAAAAAGGTTTGTCCTCATTTAAGACACATTATTACAGGATATGCACGGTAGACTACTTCAGATAGGCAACTGGGCTAAATGGGGCAGCAACGACATTGTGATTTCGTGCCACGACTGTTTGTGGTTCTATCACGATAGCGGCAAAAGTGCAACCGCCTGCAACGTGTGAACACAGCCTAAAGGAATTTTGTTCCCTTTTATTTACAGCAACGGAAAACATAGATGTTTTTGTCCTTATCTAGCAAAATAGGTTAATATTGAAATATAAAAGATATCCTTTTATTAACCTAATGGGAATATCATTAAAAACTTGTTAATTATTTTACCTTTGAATTTTCCATAACACTTTCGATGCAATCAAAATAGGACAGGTCACTGACAGGCTCATTGGGATTCTCAAGCATTCCCTTCACAGTCTGAAACAAAGAAGAGTGTATATATATAACTGAAATTGTTCAGGAAAATGAAGTATTTCTCCCAGAAAATTATTGCAATTACAGGTTGTTATACACGTTTATTTCCTTTGTGTGTATTGGAAGATCCAAAAAAAACTGGGACATAATTTCACACTAAACCCCAAAAAAGGACAAACAAAATTATTGGCACCCTCAAATTAATATTTGGTTGCACACCCTTTGAAATAAATGCAATCAATTGCATCCTATAACTATCTACAAACTTCCCACACCTCTCAACTGGAATTTTGGGCCACTCCTTTTGCAAACTGCTGCAGGTCTCTAATATTTGAAGGGTGCCTTCTCCCAACAGCAATTTTAAGATCTCTCCATAGGTGTTCAATGGGATTTAGATACGGAATCAGTGCTGGCCACTTCAGAACTCTCCAGAGCTTTGTTTCCATCCATTTCTGGATGCTTCTTGAAGTATGTTTGGGGTCTTTGTACTGCTGAAGACCAGGTTACTGACACTGGGCACTACAGTCAAGACACCCATAGGCAGCAAAATAACCCCACAAAATCTTTGAACCTCCACTATATGTGACTGTAGGTTCGGTCTTCTTTTCTTTGTAGGCCTCATTCCGTTTTCTGTAAACAGTATAAAGACATGTTAAACAAAAAACTCTATCTTGGTGTCATCTGTCCACAAGATGCTTTCCCAGAAGGATTTTGGCTTGCTCATGTACAGTACATATTAGTCTAGTTTTTTTTAGGTCTCTGTGTAAGCAGTGGGGTCCTCCTGGGTCTCTTGCCATAGGGTTTTATTCCCTACAAATCAGGGCTGTGGAGTCTGTGTTGAACTCATGAAGTTCGAGTCTGTTTCCATTTTGCTGAAGTCTGAATAGGAGTCTGTATAAAATGGACAGACGCAGATTCCTAAAATATATAATGAATAGGTACAGTAGTTGAATTCAGTATGTGATGAACATTTTTTTCATAAGAATTTGGGAAAGTTATGAAATTTCCTCTAAATATCTGTTCTGTTCCTGATCTAAGGTTCTCGTCTTTTAGTGGAGATGAATCTGTGGTGCACTTTATGTACATGCTCAGCAGTAACCAATGCTTTCGAGAACAGGAAAACTCGCCCAGATGTTTCCAGAGAGGAAAGCGGCCCGGCATCTTCCCTTTATCTATCCCTTCGCGTCAGATCTTACCAAAAATTGGACTGTTCCTCTGGCTGTAGACTCTCCAGTTTCCAGACTATCCACCAACACGGTCCTCCCCTTTACTGACGGAGCATCACTTAAGGATCCCAATGACAGACTGATGGAGTAATTTGCCAAATCAGCTTTTGAAGCGGCAGGTTCCACCTTATGCCCTGCCTTTGCTATCACATGGGTGTCAAACTCTATAATAGTTGCATGGGCTAAGCAGCTCAGTCAAGGCATCCTTGAGGGAGCAGCTCATGACTTAATGGACCAGATCTCACAAGCGTGAAAGTAACATAGTAACATAGTAACATAGTTAGTAAGGCCGAAAAAAGACATTTGTCCATCCAGTTCAGCCTATATTCCATTATAATAAATACCCAGATCTACGTCCTTCTACAGAACCTAATAATTGTATGATACAATATTGTTCTGCTCCAGGAAGACATCCAGGCCTCTCTTGAACCCCTCGACTGAGTTCGCCATCACCACCTCCTCAGGCAAGCAATTCCAGATTCTCACTGCCCTAACAGTAAAGAATCCTCTTCTATGTTGGTGGAAAAACCTTCTCTCCTCCAGACGCAAAGAATGCCCCCTTGTGCCCGTCACCTTCCTTGGTATAAACAGATCCTCAGCGAGATATTTATATTGTCCCCTTATATACTTATACATGGTTATTAGATCGCCCCTCAGTCGTCTTTTTTCTAGACTAAATAATCCTAATTTCGCTAATCTATCTGGGTATTGTAGTTCTCCCATCCCCTTTATTAATTTTGTTGCCCTCCTTTGTACTCTCTCTAGTTCCATTATATCCTTCCTGAGCACCGGTGCCCAAAACTGGACACAGTACTCCATGTGCGGTCTAACTAGGGATTTGTACAGAGGCAGTATAATGCTCTCATCATGTGTATCCAGACCTCTTTTAATGCACCCCATGATCCTGTTTGCCTTGGCAGCTGCTGCCTGGCACTGGCTGCTCCAGGTAAGTTTATCATTAACTAGGATCCCCAAGTCCTTCTCCCTGTCAGATTTACCCAGTGGTTTCCCGTTCAGTGTGTAATGGTGATATTGATTCCCTCTTCCCATGTGTATAACCTTACATTTATCATTGTTAAACCTCATCTGCCACCTTTCAGCCCAAGTTTCCAACTTATCCAGATCCATCTGTAGCAGAATACTATCTTCTCTTGTATTAACTGCTTTACATAGTTTTGTATCATCTGCAAATATCGATATTTTACTGTGTAAACCTTCTACCAGATCATTAATGAATATGTTGAAGAGAACAGGTCCCAATACTGACCCCTGCGGTACCCCACTGGTCACAGCGACCCAGTTAGAGACTATACCATTTATAACCACCCTCTGCTTTCTATCACTAAGCCAGTTACTAACCCATTTACACACATTTTCCCCCAGACCAAGCATTCTCATTTTGTGTACCAACCTCTTGTGCGGCACGGTATCAAACGCTTTGGAAAAATCGAGATATACCACGTCCAATGACTCACCGTGGTCCAGCCTATAGCTTACCTCTTCATAAAAACTGATTAGATTGGTTTGACAGGAGCGATTTCTCATAAACCCATGCTGATATGGAGTTAAACAGTTATTCTCATTGAGATAATCCAGAATAACATCCCTCAGAAACCCTTCAAATATTTTACCAACAATAGAGGTTAGACTTACTGGCCTATAATTTCCAGGTTCACTTTTAGAGCCCTTTTTGAATATTGGCACCACATTTGCTATGCGCCAGTCCTGCGGAACAGACCCTGTCGCTATAGAGTCACTAAAAATAAGAAATAATGGTTTATCTATTACATTACTTAGTTCTCTTAGTACTCGTGGGTGTATGCCATCCGGACCCGGAGATTTATCTATTTTAATCTTATTTAGCCGGTTTCGCACCTCTTCTTGGGTTAGATTGGTGACCCTTAATATAGGGTTTTCATTGTTTCTTGGGATTTCACCTAGCATTTCATTTTCCACCGTGAATACCGTGGAGAAGAAGGTGTTTAATATGTTAGCTTTTTCCTCGTCATCTACAACCATTCTTTCCTCACTATTTTTTAAGGGGCCTACATTTTCAGTTTTTATTCTTTTACTATTGATATAGTTGAAGAACAGTTTGGGATTAGTTTTACTCTCCTTAGCAATGTGCTTCTCTGTTTCCTTTTTGGCAGCTTTAATTAGTTTTTTAGATAAAGTATTTTTCTCCCTATAGTTTTTTAGAGTATGCAGTGGCCGCCTCATTGGACGCAGCCTCCTGTGCAGCTCAAGTGTCCAGTAATATAGTGGCTGTCCGCAGAACCATCTGGTTATAGGCGTGGCAGGCATTGTTGTCTCCGAAGAAGTCTCTGACCATTTTGCCCTTCCAGGGATCTCGACTGTTTGGTACTAGGCTAGACCAGATTATAATGGAGGCCACCAGAGGAAAAAGTTCTCTTCTTCCTCAGGCCAAACCTCAGGGCCCTCCCCATAAGTAAAAATGTTGTCCCTTTGGGCACTGCTCCTCTGCAGAAGATTCTTCCCGCCAAGAGAGGGCGCAGACACAACAGGAATTAGAAAGGCCTCAATGAAACAGACACCCTCCTGGAGCCCACGCAATGCGTAAGGCAGATCCTCCAGGAGCAGGCCTAGCCGATTCTCTTCCGCATAGCGCTTGTTTGCTTCCCAGGTGTACCGTGTTAAGAACAGAGTGCCTCCCCTGGTATTAAGGTCCACTCTACCAGAGCAGTGGGTGCCTCCTCGCCCATTTACCATGGGGCAGCCGGCTTACAGCTATGCCAAACAGCAACATGGTCTTCTATTCACACGTTCTACAGGGTCCATACCTACGCCTCAGCAGCTGTCAGCCTAGGTATGAGAATCTTACAAGCGACAGTGGCTAGTTCTCAGAACTGAATGAACCTTGTGCTGTTTCACTCCCTAGGGACTGCTTTGGGACGTCTTGTGGTTTCCTATGTCTGAAGAAATATAAACCAGCTCACCCGTGATGCGTAAGCAAAATTTCGGGAGCACGGACCCGCTGTGTCCAGGCGTGTAGAATCCAAGAAAAGAAAATGTCCAGCTTCACCGAATCCATGAAAAAAAGTTTTCTTTATTCACAAACTTAAACATGGAGGATACAAACTTCAGTACAAACCATATGGGTAAGAATCTCAACGCGTTTCCGGAGACTAAGCTCCCTTAATTATGACATACTCACCATAGCATCTGTTTCCCGGATCCTTCATTGGGGGACACAGTACCCTCCCAAGTCTAAAAACTGTAATGACTTTTTTCTATTGTTACAGTTTGTTTTTGTATTTCTTTCTATGTTCTTCCTACACATTGTTTCCTACTGCTTTCTCACCAACTGATTAACTTGATGAGGTGTACACTGCTGGGGCGCAGCATACACCAAAGGTTTCCTGTGTCCCCCAATGAAGGTTCCGAGAAACAGATTTTATGGTGAGCAACAAAAAAATCTTGCTATTGTCCACCTCTGTTACTTGCCACAGGTGAGTTTGAACGAGCATCATATGCTTGAAACAAAGATGTTTACGCACAATTTTAAAGGTACCAAAACATTTTTTCATGACCATTCAGGGGGTTTTCTGAAAAAAATATGTCCAATTTGCCTTTTTTTCTATATTTTTTTGTGTTGTTCTAATACACACATAAGGAAATAAGCATGTATATAACACTTTCGGATATGACTGTAGTTATTTGACATCTTTAAAATACTGTCCTGATTCCTGCAGCAGCCAGTGCAGACAAACATTCATGTGAATCATTTCAACACATTTATTTCTCTGAATGATCCCATCTACATATTTCTATGTTTTTCTTCTTTATATACAGATTTACACAAAACTTATTTTTCCTAAAAATTTCTAAGTACTGAATGGAAAAAATATACAACCACCTTTTCTCATTTTAATGTGTGCTTGCTAAGCTGACACTTTCCCATTTTCTATTGTACAATCTATTTTCAAAGGTAAAAGAAAGTATAACTTATGGGCAATTGTATCCTTTGAGATAGGGGTCATGAAAATATACAAGGACTGTAGGTGGTATATCAAGTGCTAGAATCGAATAACAGACCTCCAGCTCACGCAGAGCATTGTCACATTCTTTCTGTCCGGGGGCTTGCTGGGTGCATATGGTGATCAGTTGGTTTATGCTCTCGGTCACGGCCCTGCAAACACACAAAACATGTTTGGTAAGAAAAAACTGTACATGCAGCTACTTCTCTACATGTTGATGTAGAAGGCAGGTAAACTTGTATGTAACAGTCAGGGTATTGATATAGGAAAGTAAAATGGCGTGAAAGAGAACGAAGAGTGACGTATTATATCAAGAGGAACGAAAACCAAAATAAAGATGCATGATGTCAAGAACATCTGTAAGCCATAATGGGGAGACATGTTAAATCGAGACACTATAAATCACTAGATAGTGAATGTGACGCTCACCTTGCAGCAGCTGCCAGAAGATTTTTGGCACTTGGCGCTCCAGAATCTACAGAAAGAGACTTAGCAGCAAGGAGAAGTTTGCTGGAGGCCATGGAGATTGTTTTGAGGTTTCCTATAACTTGCATCTGGTCATCTTTATTCTGTAGAAAGTTTGCAACACAAGATCAGATATTTTGGGAATCCACAAGAACAAAATTATATACAAAGGATATAGTGTAAAGAGACACTGTCACTTATGGTACAGCCAAGCCTCATAAAAAGGACCTAGGGGATCTTTGTATCAGTTTCTACCACCATTAATGTTCAGAGTCTGATCTCATTGTGAACATAAGACCTATTAAATTTTTTTGTCCTGTACAATTATCAACTTAACAACAGGTCCAAAACTAGATAGTATAACAAAAAATGTGATTTTTGCTTGCTTACTGTAAAATCTGTTTCTCAGAGCCTTCATTGGGGGACACAGAAACCATGGGGTGTATGGTGCTGCCACTAGGAGGCTGACACTATGCACAAAAAAAGTTAGCTCCTCCTCTGCAGTGTACACCCCACCGATTGGCATTATGAACCTCAGTTAGTGAGAAAGCATTAGGAGACAAAAACAAAGTTGAAATAACATAACCACAAACATGAGAACTGTAACCATGAGAACAGTCATAGAACACAGAACAACAGGAACTGAATAACATGGGAGGGTGCTGTGTTCCCCAATGAAGGATCCGAGAAACAGATTTTACGGTAAGCAACCAAAAATCCTGCTTTCTCCATCGCCTCTCATTGGGGGACACAGGAACCATGGGACGTCCCAAAGCAGTCCCTGGGGTGGGAAAAACAGACTTCCATCAGGTCAGAGGACTCACCACTGCCGCCTGCAAGATCCTTCTGCCTAGGCTGGTGTCCGCCGAAGCGTGGGTATGAACCTTGTAAAATTTGGAGAACGTGTGGATGGAAGACCAGGTTGCCACTTTGCAAAGCTGTAGGGTGGAAGCCCTGTGGTGTACCGCCCAGGAAGCGCCGACTGCCCGGGTAGAGTGAGCCTTTATCCCAGGAGGGGGCACTCTGTTCTTGACCCGGTAAGCCTCCAGAATTGCCGTTCTGATCCAGCGAGCAATAGTCGCCTTGGAAGCCGGCAGGCCTCTATGCGTGCCATCAGGAATGACGGAAAGAGAATCCGTCTTCCGGAAAGTGGCCGTTCTAGCCAGGTAGATCCTCATTGCCCTGACAAGGTCCAGCTTGTTTAACGATCGCTCCAGAGGATGAGACGGAGCTGGACAAAAGGAAGGTAGAACGATGTCTTCGTTGAGGTGGAAGGTAGAAACCACCTTAGGAAGGCCTGAGGACCACCTTGTCTTGGTGAATAATCAAGAACGGAGGTCGGCAAGAAAGGGCCAACTCGGAAACGCGGCGGATCGAAGTGATGGCCACAAGAAAGTCCACCTTCCAAGACAGAACTGATAGGGGAACCTCCCTGAGAGGCTCAAAAGGGGGAACCCCTCAGAACGTCCAGCACAAGATTTAAATCCCATGAATCCACAGGGGCCCCGTGTGGAGGGAAAGCGTGGGCTACTCCTTGAAGGAAGGTCTTAACCTGTGGCCGAGCAGCTAATGTCTTCTGAAAAAGGATGGAGAGCGCAGAAACCTGGCCCTTTAGGGAACTAAGAGCAAGGCCCGAATCCAGCCCTACCTGAAGGAAGGCCAGAATGGAAGGCAGGGAAAATGACATGGGTGAAACGCGGTTGGACTCGCACCAACGGAAGTAAGCCTTCCAGGTACGATAGTAGATCCTAGAAGACGACGGCTTCCTAGCCTGGATCATAGTATGAATCACCCGATCCGAAAGGCCGGAGTGCTCTTAGAACTGCGGTCTCAACAGCCACGCCATTAAACTGAGCGACCGAGAATTCGGGTGGCAGATCGGACCCTGGGACAGCAGATCGGGCCTGTCTGAAAGGCGCCAGTCGGCATCCGAGAGAAGATTGGCGATGTCCGCAAACCAAGATCTCCTGGGCCAATCCGGAGTGATCAAAATGACCGGCACCCCTTACGCTTTGATCTTTTTCAACAGCTTGGGAACCAAGGGCAGGGGTGGAAACCGATAGGGGAGCACGAACTGCGACCAAGGGATGGCCAGAGGGTCGCGAGACCTGGAGACGAACCGAGGAACCTTCCTATTCATTCGGGACACCGTGAGGTCCACGTCCTGAGTTCCCCATCGAAGACAAATCTGATGGAAGACCTCCTGATGCAAGGACCATTCCCCTGCCGCAAGGCCCTCGTGGCCGAGGATGTCGGCGGATCAATTGTCCACGCCGGGGATATGCACCGCGGATATCACTGGAACCGTTGCCTCTGCCCAGAGGAGGATCTTGGATACCTCGGCCAAGGAGCTCCGAGTCCCCCCCTGATGGTTGACATATGCCACCGCCGTGGCATTGTCCGTCTAGATTCGGATTGGTAGACCTCTGAGAATCCTTTCCCAGTGCCGAAGGGACAGAAAGATGGCCCAAATCTCAAGGACGTTGATCGGCAGAGCCAACTCCTGCGCCGACCAACAACCCTGAACAGTCAGGTGGCGAAACATTGCACCCCAGCCGAGCAGGCTGGCGTCCGTCATCACCACCTGCCAGTGAACTGAAGGAAGGACCTGCCCTGGGATATGAGAGGAGACGTCAGCCACCAGTTGAGGGACCGCTTGACCTGGGGAGAAAGTTGGATCGGACGATCCAGGGAGCAGACAAATCTGTCCCACTGTGACAGGATGGCCTGCTGAAGAGGTCTTGAGTGGAATTGGGTGAAGGGAATCGTTTCCAATGTGGCAACCATCCTTCCCAGAACCTTCATGGCCGATCGGAAGGAGGGAACTTGAGGGCCCTGGAGCAAGCGAACTTCCTGCCGAAGGGTGGATCTCTTGTCTTCGGGAAGGAAGACTCTGGTCTGACGAGTGTCGAAGAGCATGCCCAGAAAAAAGAGGCACTGAGAAGGAATAAGGCAGGACTTCTTCCGGATGACAAGCCACCCGAAACGGGCTAGGGTGTCGAGGACGATGGACAGACTTTCGTCAGCCTGAGAAAAAGATGGGGCCTTGATGAGGATGTCGTCAAGGTACGGAAAAAGAACCAGGCCTCTAACCCTCAAGATGGCTATCAGCGCTGCCATGACCTTCGTGAAAACCCTGGGGGCGGTTGCAAGACCGAATAGCAGGGCGACAAACTGAAAATGCTCCTGATGTACTGCAAAATGCAGGAATCTGTGATGTCCTGGGAAGATCGGGACATGGAGGTAGGCGTCCTGGATGATTATGGAGCACAGGAATTTCTGAGCCTCCATGGAAGCAATTACTGAACGAAGGGATTCCATCCTGAAGGGTCTCAGGCGAACCCTCTTGTTCAGCAATATTAGATCCAGAATGGGACGAACCTTGCTGTCTTTTTTCGGTACCACGAAAAGATTCGAATAGAACCCTGTGAACCGCTCTTTTTCTGAAATGGGAACGATTACCCCAGATTTGAGGAGGGAAGCGATGGCTGCAAAGAAACCCGGAACAAGAGCGGGGTCTCTTGGAGGGCGGGATTCGAAGAAACGATCCCGGGGCCGAGAAATGAACTCTATTTTGTATCCTGAGGATACCACTTCCCTGACCCATGCGTCCTCCACCGAGGAGATCCAGACGTCCCTGAAGAAGAGGAGACGGCCGCCCAGCTTGGGAAGTGTGCTGGGGCCTTGCCGAGAGTCATGCCGAGGTGGATCTTACAGTCCTAGACCTGGAAGAGCTACCTTGGGAGTAGCGGGAACGCCAGGAAGGAGCGACTCGAAAGGATACAGTCTTTTTCTCTTGACGAGCCTGCGGCCTCTGCTGTTGTTGGGTAAAGAAGTTTGACGCCGCGAAGCGACGAAAAGGCCGACAAGACCGAAATTGCGGCCAAGGAGGAGGCTGGCGAGGTTCTGAGGGAAGAAGGGAGCTTGTGCCCCCGGTAGTGTCCTTAATAATTTGGTCCAGCTTGGAACCGAAGAGATGAGATCCCTGAAAAGGTAGACTGGTAAGGGACTTCTTTGATGACAAATCCGCCTGCCAGGCCTTGAGCCAAACGGTACGTCGGATGGCAACAACATTACTAGAAGCCTGAGCGGCACAAGACGCAGCGTCCAGGGAAGAAGAGATCAAGTATTCCCCAGTGTGAGAAATCTGGGTGGCAAGTTCCGCCAGCTGTTCTGGAGGAGCTCTGGCCAGAATGCCCCGACGGAGTTATTTGGCCCATTCGGATATAGACTTCGAAACCCAGGTGGAAGCAAAGGCTGGGCATAGGGCAGACGCGTCTGCTTCGAAGGCCGACTTAGCAAAGGACTCTATGAATTTATCATTGGAATCTTTCAGACACGCTCCTCCAGACAGCGGGAGGACTGTGTTGGTGGAAAGTCTAGAAACTGGCGGATCCACCGAGGGAGAAGAAGTCCAGTTGGCAATAAGATCCGAGGAAAAAGGATATAAAACGCCAAGATGCTTTCCTCTTTGAAAACGTCTGGTCGGATTCGCCTTTTCTTTGGTCAGAAGCTGATCGAACTCAGGGTGAGGAGCGAAAACCTTGGAAGGTGTTTTAGACCTTCTAAACAAAACCGCCTGATCTGCGGGTTTCGTAGAGGGATCTTTGATGCCACAGGTCTGGTTGATTGCTCCAATGAGACTCTGAACCATATCCCTCATGGTAGCGATTTGGTTCGAATCCAGCTCCAAATTATCCTCTAAAGGCGCATCAGAGAGAACTTCGCCTGACTCGGGTGAGGAGGACCGGGGCAAAGCCGACCGCAGAGAAGGACCATGTGGCGAGATGGGGCGAGAAGAGGACTCAAACCGGCGTTCCTGTCTAGATCGTTTGCGGCCTATATTGGGAGGCTCGGACGGAGGTTCCTGCGACCCGCTGGCTACAGCAGGGGTCTGCAGGGGCAACCTATCAAGTACGGACACAAGGGTCTGGGACACCCGTGTTAGAGCCGCTACTGGTTGTGACAACGAGGAAACCCAGCCTGGGGTGGAGGCTTCGCTCTCAAGCGGAGCAATAGGGGGAACCTGGGCGGTGGGCATAATGGGATTGCTGCAGGCCTGACAGAGGGGAGAGGACTGGCCTGAGGGAAGTTTGCAGTTACAAGACGAACACGCAGTGTTTGACTAAGGCAGAGGAAGTAGAGGAAGAAGTAGGAGGGCGAGAGCGACCTCCCTTAGGATTAGACATGGTGAACGAAAACCTGAGTAATGCCAGAAGGTTGGGGGACAGGAGGGCACAGGAGAGTGTCAGTCTGCAGAGCAGAGCTACTCATGGCAGATGAGGCGAATCCAGACGGAAGAAGCTGCCCAGCTTGTAGCTGATCCCCCAGGGAAGATTCCTGCAGTGATCCAGGCAAGATGTCATCCGGAGGGCAGAAGGACGCCCGCTGAAAAGGGCTAGAGGCGAGCGTGGCGCTGAAATGCAACTCAGCAGCACACAGTGGAAGAAGGGGGCGGAGCTAACCGCGTGTGGGAGCACCAAGATGGCGCCGGTGGGCAGGGAGTGATGGTCGGGCGGGAGAAAAAGACCGCCCGAGGAAACAGGAAATGGGTGGAGTTGCGTTGCCAGACAGGGCAGCGGTATCGGAAAGGTGCGGGCGCCGGGTAAAATGGCATGGCTGCCTGCAAGGCCGCCGCGCAGATAGAGAAAGATGCGGCCGCAGCAAAAACAGCGCGGCTATCTGTAGGGCTTCCGCGCCGCTCAGAGCAAGGTGCGGCCGCAAGAAAGGCAATGCGGCTGCCAGGAACAGTGCGGCCGCCTGTAACAATGAGGCCACTCAGAGGTAGCAACGTGGACGCCCACAAGGGCCCAAACGGAGCGATGACTCTCGCCCCATATTTCCCTGCCCGCTGACAACGATATTAAAAGGAAACCCTAGGGACACCTATGACCACCCCGACTTGAGGAGGGACCCAGAGATATGTGAGGGAATGGGAAAGTGGGATACTCACCAAAACATCCCACGCCGTCAATTACTAACCTCATACTGAGGAAGGTATCAGATGTCCAGGGCTGGTGATGGATGTCCTCGTCTCGTCCAACCGACAGGCTCTGGTGGGCGAGTGGGTGGGGGACGGAGCTAGGACCGGACTTCTAAGCACGCTTGTGTGCTAGGATCATGGTCCTGCTGTCGGATCTATGAGGATATGGGGTGGCAGTACTGTGGGACTACAGGTGTGGCTGTTCGCCCTGTATCCCTCCGGAAAACCTTTAAGAAAAAGACGCACATTGAGGTAGATAAGGGTCTAATGAAAGACCCGTGTCCACCTTCTACTGACACTAAGCTAAACTGAGTTTCATAATACGAGTCGGTGAGGTGAACACTGCAGAGGAGGAGCTAACTTTTTTTGTGCATAGTGTCAGCCACCTAGTGGCAGCAGCATACACCCCATGGTTCTTGTGTTCCCCAATGAGAGGCGATAGAGATAAGAAATATTTAGGAAATGAATTTATTAAATATTCATTTGAAATAACCTGGATACCATAACCTAAGTGATCTGTTACTCAAAAATAGTTGTCTCACATGGTACATGGTGGACATTCAAGTAAATGTCCATCAGTTCAAGCTCAATGGGGTATCATGAGCAAGGACACTTCTACATGAAGTCCAACAATGATACGTGCCTAAAGTTTAATTATTCATTTCTTATTTATAAGGTTGTGTTCATACATTGTAGTATGTTTGCATGATGTCTTCAGATGCACAAAGGCACTGAATAATTCTTATGTTATTATTTTTTGTATGTATTACACTATTTTCTGATGGCCACAAAAAAGACCTCTGGGAAAATGTGTTCGCTGGTGTGATCAACTGAAAAGGTGTTTCTTTTCATTTCACTGCATCAAGTAAGGACAAACTGATTAGTGGAAAAATGGCATTTACTACTGCTCAAGCCATAAACAGGCATTTTCCTTGCAAGGGGTCTGTAGTAGTATTAAATGGCGGTTATTAGATTAATGAGTCAGATAGGAGAGAAACCACTGGTATAGAGCGGCCTTCCAGCCTAGTTTACAGATGGGGTCACTATTAGGGACTATGGACAGGTGTCATCTTTAGAAGTACAGAACCATCTACTGACATGTTTTGACTTACAAAAAAAAATTAAATAAGGTCATGCAGGAGCACAAACGATGCTTCTGTGCCCATGGGTAGGAACATTTTATACTTCATACTTCAAGGTCTGCATCTACTTCATTGTGTTGGATTAACCAGTTCATTTGGAGTCAGGTTCCACTTATTTGAATGCCTTTACTCAAATATAAAAATGATTCTTTATGACTTGTAGCTATGAGATAACAATACATAAAATCCTGTACTATTCCTATATTGGCACATAGTTATTAACCAAGAAAAAAGCTGCACAAGAATTATTTTGTATGATCCTAAAAAGGTTTGCCCTTATAGTCCCCATTACTAAAGGGGGTTTGGAGATCTAAATCTGTTTTCTTTGTGCTTCATACTGATCTGTGCAAAATAGAGGACAAAAAGAAATAAAAGTGCAATTTTGGCACTACAGTCTGACCTGTGTCTGTCCAGCCATTTCAATTCCGGCATCGAGAAACTCGTCAAAATCTTCACTAAATTTGCCAGAGGCAGCTGCCAACTCTCCACTTT